>NC_091957.1:9338094-9528094 GCF_031021105.1 Erythrolamprus reginae
TGTTTGTTTGTTTGTTTGTTTGTTTATCGGTGGTGGGAGGGAGAAAGCGGCAAAAATGAGACGCATCTCTGCTGCAAACTCAGGGAATAGGTCCATTCATTTTCTTATTTCAGAGTTTCTTCAAAACCCCCTTAAAAATAGAAGGGATGCTTAGGTGGCTAAGATGCTGAGCCTGTCGATAACAGCGTGAGCTCCCTGTCCACATTGCAAATAACATCTGAGAAAAAAAAATCAGTGTCCAAACCCTGGCCTTCATCCAAGTTCCAATTTATTAACATAGAAACATAGAAGATTGACGGCAGAAAAAGACCTCGTGGTCCATCTAGTCTGCCCTTATACTATTTCCTGCATTTTATCTTAGGATGGATATAGGTTTATCCCAGGCCTGTTTAGATTCAGTTCCTGTGAATTTACCAACCACGTCTGCTGGGAGTTTGTTCCAAGCATCTACTACTCTTTCAGTCAAATAATATTTCCTCACGTGGCTTTTGATCTTTCTCCCAACTAACCTCAGATTGTGCCCCCTTGTTCTTGTGTAGATAGGTAGATAGGTAGATAGATAGATAGATAGATGGATAGATAGATAGATAGATAGATAGATAGATAGATAGATAGATAGATAGATAGATAGAAAGAAAGGTAGGTAGGTAGGTAGGTAGGTAGGTAGGTAGGTAGGTAGGTAGGTAGATAGATAGATAGATAGGTAGGTAGGTAGGTAGGTAGGTAGGTAGGTAGGTAGGTAGGGAGGTAGGGAGGTAGGTAGGGAGGTAGGGAGGGAGGGAGAGATAGAAAGGTAGATAGATAGATAGGTAGGTAGGTAGGTAGGGAGGGAGGGAGAGAGAGAGATAGAAAGGTAGATAGATAGATAGATATAGATAGATAGATAGATAGATAGATAGATAGATAGATAGATAGATAGATAGATAGAAAGGTAGGTAGGTAGGTAGGTAGGTAGGGAGGGAGAGAGAGAGAGAGAGATAGAAAGGTAGATAGATAGATAGATAGATAGATAGATAGATAGATAGATAGATAGATAGGGAGGGAGGGAGGGAGGGAGGGAGAGAGAGAGAGAGAGAGAGAGAGAGAGAGAGAGAGAGAGAGAGATGATAGATAGATCGATCAGCACCTGCCCGGAAGCTGATGGGAGTAACAGAGAGGTTGGTAGAGTGGACCATGTGGTGAACTTGTGAGTGGAGGAACAAGGGGGGCTGAATTTTAACCTGAGTGGATAAATTTATGGGACTTTAAATTTGGGTTTCCTCCAGATATGCCAACATGGCTCTGCTAATAAATTGGTTTCTTGAGGAAGGCCATGCCTGAAAACCCGAATGTGGCATTAACCCGAATCTTTTGCCATGCCATGACATGTTTCCATCAAGAAACCATGAGTACCTTTATCTCTCCCATCTGTTTCTTATTTAACATTTTCTGGGTTCTTTGAAGTTGTTTTCAACCCTGTCGAACGCTTGACTCACAGAGAAATACCACTTCTGACCGTGAATTCTTGCTTGCTTGCCTTGTTTCACTTCATCTCCCTCAATCTTTATTCCAAGAACTGCTGACTTTGGCAATAAAGCTGGGAATTTAAAACCCTGCGACAAAGCTCTCCAACCAAGCCCTGCTCACTTCTATCAATAAACACAGTTTGCAAATAGGGTAGGTCAGCTAAAGGTGGGAGAAGAAAGAGATGCTTGCTTCGGTCTTCCTGATAGGAAATTGATCAGTATTTGGTTTCTCTCCATCCTGGCTGTCCCAGGTTCGGTTCCTGTACACAACCACCTTAACAGGACAGAATAACAAAGTTGGAAGGGACCTTGGAGGTCTTCTAGTCCAACCCCCTGCTCAAGCAGGAAACCCTACACCACTTCAGACAGACGGTTATCCAACATTTTCATAAAATCCTACAGTGTTTCCGGTTCCTCCTTTGGTGAGATCGGAAGGTCTCTCTCTCCTCCACTCTCTCCCTCTCTCTGTCTCTCTCTCTGTCTCTGTATCTCCCTCTCTGTCTCTCTCCCTCTCCTTCCCTTTCTCTGTCTCTCTCCCTCCCACTCTCCCTTTCCCTCTCTCCATCTCCCTCCCTTCCTCTCTCCATCTCCCTCCCTCCCTCTCTCCCTCTGTCTATCTCTATGTCTCTGTATCTTCCTCTCCCTACCTCTCTCCCTTTCTTTGCCTCTCTCCCTAACCCCCTCCCTCTCCCTACCTCTCTATCTCCCTCTCCCTACCTATTCTCTCTTTCTGTATCACTTTCTCTCCCTCTCCCTCTCTCCCTCTCCCTCCCTCTCTTCCTCTGTCTATCTCTATGTCTCTGTATCTTCCTCTCCCTACCTCTCTCCCTTTCTCTGTCTCTCTCCCTCTTCTTCCCTTTCTCTGCCTCTCTCCCTACCCCCTCTCTCTCCCTACCTCTCTATCTCTCTCTTTCTGTATCTCTCTCCCTCCCTCTCCCTTCCTCTCTCCCTCTCCCTCCCTCCCTCTCTCTGTCTATCTTTCTGTCTCTGTATCTCCCTCTCTCTCCCTCTCCCTCCTTCTCTCTCAACCTACATAATAATAATAATAATAATAATAATAATAATAATAATAATAATAATTTATTAGATTTGTATGCCACCCCTCTCTGAGGACTCGGCACGGCTCACAACAAGCAATACATCTACAAATCCAATATTAAAAAACAGTTTTAAAAACCCCTTATAAAAACAATCATACAATCCAGACAAACCATACATAAATCATAACAGCTAGGGGTATGTCAATTTCCCCATGCCTGGCGACATAGATGTGTTTTCAGGAGTTTGAGAAAGGCAAGGAGGGTGGGGGCAGTCCTAATCTCGGGGGGGGAGTTGATTCCAGAGGGCTGGGGCCGCCACAGAGAAGGCTCTTCCCCTGGGTCCCGCCAGATGACATTGTTTTGTCGACGGGACCCGGAGGAGGCCAACTCTGTGTGACCTAATCGGTCATTGGGATTTGTGTGGAAGTAGGCGGTCCTGGAGGTATTCTCATCCAATGCCATGTACTTCCCTCTCTCTCTCCCTCTCTCTGTCTCTCCCTCTCCCTACCTCTCTCCCTCTCTGTGACTCTCTCTCTGTCTCTGTATCGCCCCCTCCCTACCTCTCTCCCTTTCTCTGTCTCTCTCCCTCTCCCTTTTTCTCTCTCCCTCTCCTTCTCTCCTTTTTTCTGTCTCTCTCTCTCTCATATTCTCTCTTCTCTCTCATTCTTTCAGCCACCTCAAAAGATTGTCGTGACACCAAACTATACATTAGCACATTGGTTAGTTTTCATCAATTGCAAAGAGTGTCTAGTACCCTGTTTCCCCGATAGTAAGACACCCCCGATTGTAAGACGTATCGGGGGTTTCAGGGGGGTCGGCTAATATAAGCCGTACCCCGAAAGTAAGACATATGTCTTACTTTCGGGGAAACACGGGGGTATTGCCGGGGGGGGAGCCCAAGGACGTCGCTTCCAAGCTCCCCGCGCTCGCCTTCGCCTCGCCGCGGCGCCACCGCCTCTTCCCCGGCTTGGCAAAGCGAAGGACGGCGCTGGTCCGAAGCGAGCCAAGCGGGCGGCGGCTTGCAGCGAAGGCGCTCGTCCCAGCAACCGAGTCCTGCCGAGGCTCGGCTGCAAGCGGCCAGCGAGGCCGACCAGCGAGGCTGACCAGCTCCGAGGCGAGCGGCCGGAGCTGCGCCCTCCTTCGCCCGCCTCCTTTCCGGCAGGCAGGTGGGGCTGCCCAACTGCGCAGAGCGTCTCCTCCCCTCCAGACACACGCTTCCCCGACACGCGTCTGTGGCTCCACACGTGCACGCCGCTTGGAGCCCTGAGGTTGAACTTGGAAAAGGGCTCACGAGGCTCCTGTCCCGCGGCTGCCCTTCTGGACTCTGGGGAGATGCCTTCGGGAACGCGACCCTTTCAATTTTTTTCCAATGTAAGACATACCCCGAAAGTAAGACGTAGTGGGGCTTTTGGGGGTAAAAAGAAAGTAAGACACTGTCTTACTTTCGGGGAAACACGGTATTTCTATTATCCAGGGAGCAAAAAGGTCTCTTTTTTTTGAGAAGGAGGCAGTGAAAACTTTAGGAGATCTTCTGCTAAACTCAGCCCATCGCTTTCCGAACTGCGATTTGAGCAATAATTTCCCTTCGAATATAAAAAAAATAAAAAATTCCCTTTGGTAAACTAAGGAGATCTCCCCGGGTGAAAAAAAAATTGGCTGGAAAAAAAAACTCATTCGGAAAAGAGGTCACTGAGCCTCGGGATTCAATGGGTCCTTTAAAAATCATTTAATATGGCTCCCCGCCAAGTCAATTCTATATTACAACATGCCTGTTTTAGTCTATTCAGCTGCTACTAAAAAAATCTCTCTAATAGACTCGGGGTATTATTCTAGGCTTTTGAATCTACCATCGGTGAGTCTTCTTCTTCTAATGATTAGTTGAAATCTTTTATTCTGCCATTTGTACAACTTAGACCTCTTTTTTTTAAAAAAAGAATTGTCATTGCAAGAGGTGGAACGAGAAGGAATTGTGACAATTCAGGTCTAAAGTAAACAGCTTCTTGGACTGTCAATATTAAACCAGGGTTTATCTAGACAAAACATTGCATGCTGAGCTCTAAAACGTAGCTTGCTAGACGTCAGCACTAAGAAGAGGTTGAGTGTTGGGTGCTACTCTGTACTGGCAAAAGCAGAATTTTACCTTTTTCATGATCTTTGGGGCGGGGTGGGATTTTATTTATTGGTACAGATTCAGATATAACAGATTAACAGAGTTGGAAGGGATCTTGTAGGTCATGCAGTCCAACCCTCCACCCAAAAAGCCTCCAGTGATGAAGCTCCCACAACTTCTGCAGGCAACTTCTGTTCCACTATTTTATTTATTTTATTTATTTCATTTATTTATTTATTTTGTCCAATACACTGTTCTGTCGGGCTCTCTGGTAGACTCCTCCCAAAAATTCACAGGTACAAATTTCAGACACACACATGTTTGAAAATTCAAAACAATGTTCTTTATAATGAAAATTCACTTAAACCAAGCCCTCTTTTGGTATAGCAAAGAGCACTCGTCTCCAAACAAACTGGTAATTTGTACAAGTCCCTTATCAGTTCTGTGATACTTAGCTTGCAGCTGTGAGGCAATTCACAGTCCTTCTTCTTTCACAAAGTGAAACACACTTTGCTCTGGTTAATTTCAAAGCGGGGAAAAATCAGCACACAAAAGGTCAAAGTCAGTAAAGCAGTCAGGAAACACAAAGATCAGATAATCCTCCACAATGGCCAAACCCACAGACTGCTATTTATAGCAGTCTCACTAATTACCACAGCCCCACCCAACCACAGGTGGCCTCATTTTCTTTGATAATAATCTCAGTTATTGTTGCCTATGCATCGCTCTCCGCACACGTGGCTGTATCATTAACTCTTGTTCTGAATCCAAGGAGGAGCTAGATAATTGATCTCCTTCTGAGCTGTCTGCCCCACTCTCCTCCTCCCTGCCACTCATATCTTCTTGGTCAGAGGAGCCTTCATCATCAGATTCCACCAGGGGCAAAACAGGCCTGCAGCATGTGGATGTCTCCCCCACATCCACAGTCCTTGGGGCAGGAGCAGGGACAGAGCTAACCACAACATACACAATGAGGGTTTTAGTGGGTATATATATACATAGTAAAATACATGATGAAGGTTATAGGGGAGATACTCATAGTAAAATATATCTATGAAAGAATAGAAAAGAAGATATTGTAATAGAACGTATCAATGAAAGAATAGAAGAAGAGATATAGGAATAGAAGAAAGGTATAGGCGATATAAGAGCAATAGGACAGGGGACGGAAGGCACTCTAGTGCACTTGTACTCGCCCCTTACTGACCTCTTAGGAATCTGGATAGGTCAACCGTAGATAATCTAAGGGTAAAGTGCTGGGGGTTTGGGGATGACATTATGGAGTCTGGTAATGAGTTCCACGCTTCGACAACTTGGTTACTGAAGTCATATTTTTTACAGTAAAGTTTGGAGCGGTTAATATTAAGTTTAAATCTGTTGTGTGCTCTTGTGTTTTTGTGGTTGAAGCTGAAGTAGTCGCCGACAGGCAGGACGTTGTAGCATATGATCTTGTGGGCAATACTTAGATCTTGTTTAAAGTGTCCTAGTTCTAGGCTTTCTAGGCCCAGGATTGAAAGTCTAGTCTCGTAGGGTATTCTATTTCAAGTGGAGGAGTGAAGGGCTCTTCTGGTGAAGTATCTTTGGACATTTTCAAGGGTGTTAATGTCTGAGATGCGATATGGGTTCCAATCAGATGAGCTGTATTCGAGGATGGGTCTGGCAAAAGTTTTGTAAGCTCTTGTAAGCAGTGTGAGATTGCCAGAGCAGAAGCTACGTTTACAACTCTTGAAGCCTTCTTGGCTATGTTGTTGCAGTGGGCTTTGGCACTTAAATCTTTTGTTATTATAGGTCTTTAACCGAGTGCGGATTATCTGTAATATTTAGATTATTCAGTTCGTATTTGAAGTCCAGATTCTTCTTCCCAATGTGTAGGACAGAGCATTTACTAGTTGAGATTTGGAGTTGCCATGTGTTAGACCACTCAGAAACAGAATTCAGGTCCTTTTGGAGAGTAGTTGTGTTCTCGGTGGTGTTGAAGAGTTTTACATCGTCGGCGAAGACGACACAGTTGCTTGTGATGTAATCGCAAAGGTGATTGATGTAGAGAATGAAGAGCGTTGGTCCCAGTACACTACCTTGAACTTATCTTGAACTTTTTGGATCTTGACTCCCAGCTGGATGGAGAAAGATCTCTTTCAGTCTGAGGCTTCGTACCTTCTTTCTTTCTTGAAGTTGCCCAGTGAGACAACGTCTGTTTGCTTGTCAAGCTGGCCCAAGCTCTGATCTCTCTTGAAAGACAGAGCAAAGTGGGAGAGAAAGTTTGTGGGCGATCAATAATGAACAGTTCAGATATCCTTGAAAGGAGGGAAAGGTAGACTTCTAGCAAGCTTCCAGGCTGCTTTTTTTATTTATAATTAATCCTTCTTGGTTTCATCGTTAGCTGCAGGAGAAAGACGGGTTTTTTTCTCTCTCTCCTGTTTTCTCTCTTTCCATCCACTTTTATCTAGGGATTCCCCAGCCCACCCCGAAAGCCAAGAGTTTTATTGGCTATTTGCCAAGACCCCATCATCAAGAGATAGGAGCTTTCTTGATTTGCCAATTCTTTTTACCTTCCTCTCTCTTCTCTTCCCTGTTATATTTGTTGTGCTTCTTCAACTGTGCTTCTTTGCTGGTTGATTGTTCTCACTGTCAGGAAATTTCTACTTATTTCCAGGGTGAATGTCTCCTTCTTCAGTTTCCATCCATTGTTCCTTGTCTGACCTTCTGGTTATTTTGGAAAACAGCTTAACTCCTTTGTCTCTGTGGCAGCCCCTCAAATATTGGAAGACTGCTATCACGTCTCCCCTGGTCTTTCTCTTCATTAGACTAGCCATGTCCAGTTCCTGCAACTGTTCATTGCATGTTTTAGCCTCCAGTCCTCTGATCCAGTGATTTTCAACCTTTTTTGAGCCGCGGCACATTTTTTACATTTTAAAATCCTGGGACACACCACCAACCAAAATGACACCCTAAGACACTTTCCTCTCTTTTTCCATCCCTGTCTCCCCCCCCCCCACCCTTGTGTGTGTGTGTGTATACACACTCTTGAACCATTTCCAAAAACAGGTGGGGGCTGGGGGGGGTTTGTCTATTATTCTTTGGGTACTTTTTATCATATGCTTTAAATCAAGAATCACTTCTCTCTCTCTTTTGTTTCTCTCTCTTGCCTCTCATTCTCTGTCTCAATCATTTTCTCATTTCTCTTTTTTTCCTCTCCTTTTTGCTCATTTATTTCTCTCTTGCTTGCTTTCTTTCTCTCTCACTCTTTCTCTATCTCTTTCTTTCTCTTCTCTCTTGCTTTCTCTCTCTCTCACTCTTTCTCTATCTCTTTCTCTCTCTCTCTCTCTTGCTTTCTCTCTCTCTCTCGTGCTTTCTTTCACTCTCACTCTTTCTCTATCTCTTTCTCTCTCTCTCTCTCTCTTGCTTTCTTTCTCTGTCACTCTGTCTCAGCAAAAAGTTGCGAGACTGGAATCTGAGCTTCCTTTTTCGCGGCACACCTGACCAAGTCTCGCAGCACACTAGTGTGCCAAGGCACACTGGTTGAAAAATACTGCTCATCCTGGTTGCTCAGTTCTTTGGCCTTGACATTGTTGGGTGTCTTCCTCTTATCCTGCTCTCACCAGGGGAGGGTTAGAGTAGAGCAGTGGTTCCCAAACTTGGCAGCTTTAAGACTTGTGGACTTCAACTCCCAGAATTCTCCAGCCAGCATAGCACAGCATAGCATAGCATTTATTTTATTTATTTTTATTTATTCATTTGTCCAATACACAATACATATGGAAGAGAATAGACATGAAGTAATATATATAAAGATAATATGTAAAAATAGAGGAGAAGATATATGAAAGGAAGAAAATATATGTGATATATGAGATAAAGGAAAGACAATTGGACAGGGAACGAAAGGCACACTAGTGCACTTATGTACGCCCCCTTACTGACCTCTTAGGAACCTGGAGAGGTCAATCGTGGATAGTCTAAGGGAGAAACATTGGGGGTTAGGGGTTGACACTAAGTCCAGAGGTGGGGTTTTGAGGACTTCTGTGTTTTTGCGATGCTGCAATTTTGCTGAGGCTCCCCTCGCTGGGAAACCCCACCTCCGGAATTCCATTGCCAGCGAAGCACCCATTTTTTGCGCTGCTGGGATTCCCCTGCAGCATTACAAAAACATGGAAGTCCGGAGGTGAGGTTTCCCATGGAGGGGAGCCTCAGGGGAATCCCAGCAGTGCAAAACCGGGCGCTTCGGCTGGCAAAAGGGGTGAGTTTTGGGCTTGCACGCATTAATCGCTTTTCCATTGATTCCTATGGGAAACATTGTTTTGTCTTACAAACTTTTCACCTTACAAACCTCGTCCCGGAACCAATTAAGTTCGTAAGACGAGGTATCACTGTATTTAGAAAGCCAAGTACCACTCATGCATCATGGCAAAATCTCCAGAACCGTAAAGCCTACAAACTTGAAACTTGGCACATATGTTCCTCTTGGCTTCTGGGTGCTCAATAAGGAAAGATTTTTGGAAATTATCATCAGATCATTAGTTATTTATTATATTAATATTATCACACTCTGATGCTAAGGAGTTAGAAGTTCCACTCCCCCTCCTCACCTGAAAAGAACTCTGTTCCAACTGCCAGTGGAGGTGGCCAACATATGACTCACCTGGCTTGCAACCTGAGACGTTAGACTTTCTACTCCATGCTAAGGAGTTCAGTTTTCATAACGAAGCACAGGTACCCAGGTACTAGTTTTAAATAGAAGCATCTCTTCCCCCAAGCAAACTCAGGCTTGATATTACGGTTGAGTGCATTTTGTTAATTAATTTTGAAAAGGATTTAGGGGTAGTGATTTCTGACAGTCTCAAAATGGGTGAACAGTGCAGTCAGGCGGTAGGGAAAGCAAGTAGGATGCTTGGCTGCATAGCTAGAGGTATAACAAGCAGGAAGAGGGAGGTTATGATCCCGCTATATAGAATGCTGGTGAGACCACATTTGGAATACTGTGTTCAGTTCTGGAGACCTCACCTACAAAAAGATATTGACAAAATTGAACAGGTCCAAAGACGGGCTACAAGAATGGTGGAAGGTCTTAAGCATAAAACGTATCAGGAAAGACTTAATGAACTCAATCTGTATAGTCTGGAGGACAGAAGGAAAAGGGGGGACATGATCGAAACATTTAAATATATTAAAGGGTTAAATAAGGTCCAGGAGGGAAGTGTTTTTAATAGGAAAGTGAACACAAGAACAAGGAGACACAATCTGAAGTTAGTTGGGGGAAAGATCAAAAGCAACATGAGAAAATATTATTTTTCTGAAAGAGTAGTAGATCCTTGGAACAAACTTCCAGCAGACGTGGTAGATAAATCCACAGTAACTGAATTTAAACATGCCTGGGATAAACATATATCCATCCTAAGATAAAATACAGAAAATAGTATAAGGGCAGACTAGATGGACCATGAGGTCTTTTTCTGCCATCAGACTTCTATGTTTCTATGTTAAACTGGTCAAAATAGCTGACATGGTTTAATTGATTCATCAGAATTAAAACACGGTTTGAAGTGGGCTTGCAAACTTTACTGTGACAACCACTGTTGTGTGTTTACTCGCCCCAAGATGGGAACAAGGTTCCAGAAGCCTGAAATAAATTTCGAGTCCCCTTTTTTCGTGTATCCATAAAACATTCAGAGGATAAAAACATTACTTAGAGTCTAACCTTGGTTTGCAAAATTCAATACAATAAGCCACTCAAAAGCACTCTGGAGCTCTTGTTATTTTCTGATTGTGTTATTTATTCGCGTGCGGGAAGATTGCAAGACTCATCTTTATTATTTAGTCCTCTTTTTAAGCTTAAATGACTAGAGAAATATATATATAAATATTTTTAAAAAGCAGCTCCCTTTTCAACCGCTGTAGCATCTAGATCAATTCTTTTGTTCGCTTATCTCTTTTAAAACATTTACTTAGCATTCGCAAGACGCGAAGGCTTTATTTTCATTGATTCTTTGGCTGACAACCTTTTATTAGAGAGATTAAATTTTTTCTTGGATGTTGTTACTGTTCCATGTCAATTGGTTTAGTTGAGTTTACGTATATGACATCTGTGAAATTAGAATAGAATAGAATAGAATTAATTGGAATGGAGTTGAATAGAATAGGATAGAACATAGAACATAGAACATAGAACATAGAACATAGAACATAGAACATAGAACATAGAACATAGAACATAGAACATAGAACATAGAACATAGAGCTGGAAGGGACCTTGGAGATCTTGTAGTCCATCCCCTTGCTCAAGCAGGAGATCCTAGGCCATTTCCATTAATGAATGAATGAATGAATGAATGAATGAATGAATCAATCAATCAATCAATCAATCAATCAATCAATCAATCAATCAGAATAGAGCTCAAAGGTACCTTGGAGGTCTTCTAGTCCAGCCTCCTGCTCAGACAAGAGAATCTATACCCTCTGTGACTGTGCATACTCTTTTTTAAACCTCCAGTGATGGAGCACCCACAATTTCCAGTGGCAAGCTGTTCCACTGGTTAACTATCCTCACTGTTAGGAAGTTTCTCGTTAATTCCAGCTTGCTTCTCGCCTTCGTTAGTTTGCATCTATTGTTTCTTGTCCTGCTTCTCTGGTGCTGTGGAGAATAAGTTGACCCCCCCCCCCCCCCTATCTTTGTGGCAGCATCTCAAAGATCATATGCTGCAACGTTCTACCCGTCAATGACTACTTCAACTTGAACCGCAACAACACAAAAGCACGCAACAGATTCAAACTTAATATTAACCGCTCCAAACTTGACTGTAAAAAATATGACTTCAGCAACCGAGTTGTCGAAGCGTGGAACTCATTACCTGACTCAGTAGTGTCAACCCCTAACCCCCAACATTTTTCCCTTAGACTATCCACGATTGACCTCTCCAGGTTCCTTAGAGGTCAGTAAGGGACGTGCATAAGTGCACCAGTGTGCCTTCCGTCCCCTGTCCAATTGTCTCTCCTTATCTCATTTATCTTTTCTTCCTTTCAAATATGTTCACCTATACTTTTGATTTGATTTGATTTGATTTATTGGATTTGTATGCCGCCCCTCTCCGGAGACAACAATAATAAAACAGTATACAAAATAATCCAATAGTAAAAACGATTAAAAACCCATTAATATAAAAACCAAACATACATACAGACATACCATGCATAAAATTGTAAAGGCCTAGGGGGAAAGAGGATCTCAGTTCCCCCATGCCTGACGGCAGAGGTGGGTTTTAAGGAGTTTACGAAAGGCAAGGAGGGTGGGGGAAATTCTAATCTCTGGGGGGAGTTGGTTCCAAAGGGCCGGGGCCGCCACAGAGAAGGCTCTTCCCCTGGGTCCCGCCAAATGACATTGTTTAGTTGACGGGACCCGGAGAAGGCCCACTCTGTGGGACCTAACTGGTCGCTGGGATTCGTGCAGCAGAAGGCGGTCCCTGAGATAATCTGGTCCGGTGCCATGAAGGGCTTTATAGGTCATAACCAACACTTTGAATTGTGACCGGAAATTCTGCTATCGCCTCCCCTAATTCTTTTTCTTTAGAATAGCCAGTCCCAAATCCTGCAGCCATTCTGCCCACGTTTTAGTCTCTAGGTCTTCGATTCTCTTCGTTGTTCTTCTCTGAACTTTTTCCAAAGTCTCAACCCCTTTTTTTAATAATAGGTCAAAAATGAATCAGGGGGTGTCTCCAGTAATGGGCTCCTATGGATACGGTCAGGTATGCAGAACCAGTAGAAAAAAATTGAGTTTTTTCCTTTTTTCCTTCCTTCCGAGCGCTGGATATGTTTTTCCTATCGCAGTAAAATGAGACTGAATGTGTATAATTTTAGAAGAGCTGTGTGTGCGTGTGTGTACATACACATACAGTTTATATGGTAGATAATGTCTATTTTTGTGCACCTGTGTGTAATATATACGTACACATACGGCATGTCTACATAGAATTAAATAGAATATTTTGGATGTTCAGTAATAGTAAATAGAGAGGGAAATTGTATCTCTTTGAGGCCAGGAGAGGCCAGGTACCCTAACCCTAACCCTTGACATGAGTGACGTCACGTTAAGCCAGTCACATGACCTTTAAGCTCCCCACTAGTCACGTGATTGTCAAGCCACCCCCACCTGATTACATGGCCGGCCAGCCACACCCACAAAATAAGCCACACCCATAGTGCGGTAGTAAAAAATTTTGCAGCCCTTCATTGGGTGTCTCGTTATCGTTACAATCGAGAAATCGGAAATCCGATCTCAAACCAGCCTCGAGATTACCCTAGAGCAGGGGTAGGCAAACTTATTTATTTATTTATTTGTTTATTGGATTTGTATGCCGCCCCTCTCCGTAGACTCGGGGCGGCTAACAACAGTAGTACAAAACAGCAGGTAAATCCAATACTAAAACTAATACTAAAACAATTTAAAAACCCTTATTTGTAAAACCAAACATACATAAAAACAAACATACCATGCATAAATTGTAAAGGCCTAGGGGGAAAGAATATCTCAGTTCCCCCATGCCTGACGGCAGAGGTGGGTTTAAAGGACCTTACGAAAGGCAAGGAGGGTGGGGGCAATTCTAATCTCCAGGGGGAGTTGGTTCCAGAGGGCCGGGGCCGCCACAGAGAAGGCTCTTCCCCAAACGACATTGTTTTGTTGACGGGACCCAGAGAAGGCCCACTCTGTGGGACCTAACCGGTTGCTGGGATTCGTGCGGCAGAAGGTGGTCTCGTAGATACCCTGGTCCGGTGCCATGAAGGGCTTTGTAGGTGATGACCAACACTTTGAATTGTGACCGGAAATTGATCGGCAACCAATGCAGACTGCGGAGTGTTGGTGTTACATGGGCATTTTTGGGAAAGCCCATGATTGATCTCGCAGCTCCATTCTGCATGAAACTTGGCTCTTCTGTGACTTGTGGACTTCAACTCCCAGAATTCCCGAGCCAATCATGCTGGCTCAGGAATTCTGGGAGTTGAAGTCCACATGTCATAGAAGAGCCAACTTTGCCTGGCCCTGCCCTAGGGGATCTCAGTTTGAGAAATTAATATTTGGAGTAATAGAATTGGTGCTCAGGATCCGGGCAGCTCTTTGGAGCTTGGATGGAGAGCATCAGGAAAGGCTCAGTGGTTAACCAGGCCAGTGGTTTTAGCCAGAGATCTGTTGACAGAGTCAATGGGTCTGTTTGCCTCTGACAGTAGCAGTGCTGATAAATAATTTAAATTCCATCAGTGGGGAAATTATGCAAATCCCATGATCTGTTTAGGGAAGCTTTAACTGGAACAGCTTGTTGCAAAGCCCCGTTTCTCCATCACCAGTTCCTCCAACCCAATCAAACCGTAAACTGGAAAACAATTTGAATCCCACCATCTCCTGGTGATTGGCCCAACGCCACCCAGCCAGCTTTCATGCATGTGGGACTAGAACTCACTATCTCCTGGTGACAGTTGTTAAGTGTTAAGGAGTGTGCAGAGTGACCCTAGAGTTACCAAAGAGGCAGAGAGGAAACACGGAGGTGATAGCCCAGAGATACAAGTAATAATTTAGTAATACAATCCAGATACAGTGATACCTCGTCTTACAAACTTAATTGGTTCCAGGATGAGGTTTGTAAGGTGAAAAGTTTGTAAAATGAAACAATGTTTCCCATAGGAATCAATGGAAAAGCGATTAATGCGTGCAGTGCAAGCCCAAAACTCACCCCTTTTGCCAGCCGAAGCGCCCGTTTTTGCGCTGCTGGGATTCCCCTGAAGCTCCCCTCCATGGGAAACTCTACCTCCAGACTTCTGTGTTTTTGTGATGCTGTAGGGGAATCCCAGCATGGGAATCCCAGCAGTGCAAAAATGGGTGCTTCGCTGGCAACGGAAGTCCAGAGGTGGGGTTTCCCAGCGAGGGGAGCTTCAGCAAAATTGCAGCATCACAAAAACATGGAAGTCCTCGAAACCCCACTTCCGGACTTCCATGTTTTTGTGATGCTGTGATTTCGCTGAGGCTCCCCTCGCTGGGAAACCCCACCTCCGGACTTCCGTTGCCAGCGAAGTGCCCGTTTTTGCGCTGCTGGGATTCCCCTGCAGCATCTCAAAAACACAGAAGTCCGGAGGTGGGGTTTCCCATGGAGGGGAGCCTCAGGGGAATCCCAGCAGCGCAAAAATGGGCGCTTCGCTGCCATCAGAAGTCCGGAGGCGGGGCATCCCAGTGGCGGTGGCTTGGGTTTGTAAGGTGAAAATAGTTTGGAAGAAGAGGCAAAAAAGTCTTAAACCCCGTGTTTGTATCTCGAAAAGTTTGTATGACGAGGGGTTTGTAAGACGAGGTATCACTGTACATTAAAGTGTATAAATATTATTTACTTTGGCAAATAGCTTAGCCAAGAACAATCCTAGTCATACAGAATTTAATGACCTATAGGGCCCTACATGGCATCGGACCAGAATATCTCCGGGACCGCCTTCTGCCACACGAATCCCAGCAGCCAATCAGGTCCCACAGAGTTGGCCTTCTCCAGGTCTCGTCGACTAAACAATGCCATCTGGCGGGACCCAGGGGAAGAGCCTTCTCTGTGGCGGCCCCTGCCCTCTGGAATCAACTCCCCCCGGAGATTCGAATTGCCCCTACTCTTCCCGCCTTCCGCAAGATGTTGAAGACCTATCTATGTCGCCAGGCATGGGGGGAATAACTATCTCTTCCCCCAACTACCACTTTTTTTCCTGACTGCAATACATGAGAATGGTGTGCTTGTGCAGTAATGATTCTTTTTAATATCTATCGGTTTTAAATCAGCTGGCTGGCACACACATGCACATTGGAGCTGAGCTAGGGCAACAGCTCACGTGCCAGCAGATATGGCTCTATGTGTCACCTGTGGTACCCATGCCATAGGTTCGCCATCACTGTACTAGACCAAACTGTCTCCCTAACCCTATTGGACAGCGCATAGATTTCCGAGATTAATTTAAAAAAAAAAATCAACAGTAACTTCTAAACTTACTTTTTTAAAAAAATAAAATGATTATTTTCTCTCCCCATCCTCTTTGCCCTACTCCAACGAGGGCTCCAGATTCCCTTGTCACTGTCCTTCTCCGTGCTAAAAGTTCACCGCCTCGAATCCCTTGTCCCCCCCCCTCCCCGTTCCCTGCCTCTTCGCTTGACAAGTATGTCAAGAAAGGTTTCCATCCATTGCCGAGGTCTGTGTAACGGGTTCATTATAGAAGTAAATGTGACAGGTGTGGAGAACAGGACAAGCACCTATTTTCTTAACGGCTGAACTTATGTGACAAGAAATCAATCTTCTTCAACAGCGTCTCCCAGGACCAAAGTCCTCAGAGAAACTTTTTCAAGAGTTTTGGGTCTATTTCTGGATGCTGTTCCTGTTAGGCAGAGTCAGTCTCAGGGCACTTGCTCTTTGCCAAGGCAACGTCTTCCCTCCTGCCTCCCAAAGTTACAAAATTCACCTCCCCCCCCCAGTTTCTTCAACCTTTGCTTTCTCTAGTTCTAGAACGGATCAAGGCTTCTTAGGTGGTCAAGCCCTCTGCTGATGTGAATGGATGGCCTGCTTGGATCATGGGATGCTGCGTAGGTGCCAACTGCCTTATGGGCAGTGCAGCTACATTCTGGCAGTCCTTTCTGGGCAAGGGCCAGGTGGTCAAAGACTGTGGCTGTAGACAGCCTGGACTCACCCTACTTCTGGTAGGGATGGGTCACCTCACCCCAGCAAAGGTTTTGTAATGATAGTTCAGGTTATGTTTCTCGAAGTGGGAAGACAACTTGATGAGAAAGATGGATAGATAGATGAGATAGATGGAGAGAGAGGTAAGTAGGTAGGTAGGTAGATGGATGGATGGATGAGATGGAGAGATAGATGGATAGATAGATAGATAGATAGATAGATAGATAGATAGATAGATAGATAGATAGATAGATAGATGATAGATAGATAGACAGACAGACAGAAAACAGACAGACAGACAGACAGATAGATAGATACATAGATAGACAGAAAGACAGATAGATACAGAGATAGTTACAGAGATAGACAGACACACAGATGAGATGGATGGATGGATGGATGGATGGATGGATGGATGGATGGATGGATGGATGGATGGATGGATGGACGGACATGTGGGCAGACAGATAGATAGACAAACAGATTGAGGGACAGGTGGGCAGTAACCAGACAGATGGACAGATGAATGGACCGATGGATAGGGAGATGGGCAGACAGACAGACACATCGATCGATAGATAGAGATACTATAAATCTTGATCCCAAAAGGAGGGTCAATTTAGCTGGGGCTAAGAATATAATCACGTTGGGAGCTTTGCCACCCTTCACAATAGTTGTGTGTCTGTGTATGTTTGTGTGTGTAGAGTGAGAGAGAGAAATGAGTGTGAGTGTGTGTGTGTGTGTGTGTGTTTAGAGAGAGAGAAGCATATATGTGTGTGTGTGTGTAGAGTGAGAAATGAGTGTTTGTGTGCATGTGCATTTGTGTGTGTGTGTGTGTGTGTGTGTGGAGAGAGAGAAATGAGTGTGACCGTGTGTGTGAGAGAGAGTGTGTGAGATGGGCTGCACAAATCAAAACACCCCAATCTCCTTCACCCCCTTCCTTCCCGCTGGCTTCACCCTCCTTGTGGGAAACAGGTTTTGTGGCTCCGTTGTAGCAAAGACAAGAGGTGAGTGACATAGGGGAAGGTTTGGTAGGGAAGGTTTGCTTATTTGTATTTGCCGATGACTCTAAAGTGTGCAATAGGGTTGATATTCCTGGAGGGGTCTGTAATATGGTACATGATTTAGCTTTACTAGATAAATGGTCAAAGCAATGGAAACTGCAGTTTAATGTTTCCAAATGTAAAATAATGCACTTGGGGAAAAGGAATCCTCAATCTGAGTATTGCATTGGCAGTTCTGTGTTAGCAAAAACTTCAGAAGAGAAGGATTTAGGGGTAGTGATTTCTGACAGTCTGAAAATGGGTGAGCAGTGTGGTCGGGTAGCAGGAAAAGCAAGTAGGATGCTTGGCTGCATAGCTAGAGGTATAACAAGCAGGAAAAGGAAGATTGTGATCCCCTTATATAGAGCGCTGGTAAGACCACATTTGGAATACTGTGTCCAGTTCTGGAGACCTCACCTACAAAAAGAGATTGATAAAATTGAATGGGTCCAAAGACGGGCTACAAGAATGGTGGAAGGTCTTAAGCATAAAACGTATCCGGAAAGACTTAATGAACTCAATCTGTATAGTCTGGAGGACAGAAGGAAAAGGGGGGACATGATCGAAACATTTAAATATGTTAAAGGGTTCAATAAAGTTCAGGAGGGAAGTGTTTTTAATAGGAAAGTGAACACAAGAACAAGGGGACACAATCTGAAGTTAGTTGAGGGAAAGATCAAAAGCAATGTGAGAAAATATTATTTCACTGAAAGAGTAGTAGATCCTTGGAACAAACTTCCAGCAGACGTGGTTGGTAAATCCACAGTAACTGGATTTTTTAAACATGCCTGGGATAAACATATATCCATTGTAAGATAAAATACAGGAAATAGTATAAGGGCAGACTAGATGGACCATGAGGTCTTTTTCTGCTGTCAGTCTTCTATGTTTCTATGTTTCTAAGACAAGAGGGATGTACCTGTTTTCTCAAGCAAAGAAACCTGTTAACAGCCCTTGCTGCATCAAGGGCAGATAGAGTGCGACCAGTTATAGCCACCCTTAACTAGGGTGGGTGGGTGGGTGGGGAATATAATAAAATAATAATAAAAAAGAAAATAAGTCAGAAAACAGGAGCAGCAGAAGGCTGTAATGTGTCTCTGGAGAATTGGTGTCAGAGAATGCATAAGTAGCCATCAGTAGCAAAATACCATCCCAGAAATGTAACTCGGCAGGGAATGCCACATTTCGGTAATGTCACTGGCAAGAGGCCGCCTTGCTCTCCAATTGTTTACCTCTAAAATTGAGGCATTATATTGGGCCTAAGGAGCATCATAAAAACAATAAAAGTCATTCTGACATTTTCTTCCTTTCCGCTTGCTGTCTCAGCTCTCCCAGCCTTGACCTTCGGCACTCGGCAGTCGGTCGTCTTTGAGAAGCAAGAAGAGTTTAGAGGAAAGAGAGAGAGGGAGAGGGATAAAGGGAGGGGGAGAAGGAGGGGGAGTGAGAGAGAGGGAGGGAAAAGAGATGGGGAGGGAGGGAGAGAAAAAGTAGGAGGAAGGGAGGGGGAAGGAGGGAGAGTAAGAGGGAGAAGGAAAGAGGGAGGGAGGAGAGAGTGGGAGGGAGAAAAAGAGAGAGGGAGGGAGGGAAGGAGGGAAAGAAAAGGGGAGGTAGAAGGAGAGGGGGAGAGAGACAGAGAAAGAGAGAGAGAGGAAGGAAGGAAAGGGGAGAGAGAGGGAGAAAGAAAGAGGGAGGAAAGGAAGGAGGAAGGGAAAGAGGGAGAGTAAGAGAGAGGGAGGGAGGGACAGACAGACAGAGGGAGAGAGAGAGACAGAGAGAGAGAGATTCAAAGAGATTTTTTTCCATCTCTGTCATTCCTTAAGTAGGCTTGGGGAGTGGCCAATTAGCTGCAAGCCTACTCCTGAGGAGACCTTCTCCCGAGTAGCCATTCCTGCCTTTTGGCAGCTCTGCATGCTCGTGCATTAAGAGGCTCCTCCTCTTCTTCCTCATCAATAAAAGCCGGGGTGATGCAGTGGTTAGAGTGCAGAACTGCAGCTAACTGCTAGCTGTAGTTCAGCAGTTCAAATCTCAGCACCGGCTCAAGGTCAACTCAACCTTCCATCCTTCCAAGGTGGGTCAAATGAGGACCCAGATTGTTGGGGGCAAGAGGCTGATTCTGTAAATCATTTAGAGAGGGCTGTAAAAGCTCTATGAAGTGGAATATAAGTCTAACTACTATTGCTATTGCTATCACTTTTGTGAGGTGCTGGAGGTCCCAAAGGCCCTGGCTGAACCCCTGCCTCTGGCACCAAGTCCTAGACAGCCTCCTCATTGTCTGACTTGGATACCATCTGCACAAGCCACTTACACATCACACCATTGACCTTGCCTCGGATGGGATCCGCTATCAGCTGCAAGATCCGCTGGTGTGTCACAACTGTAGAAGATTTCTTGATGCTCCTGAGATATTTCCTTCTGGGAAACTGGGAAATTTGTACGTAGCTGGAGAGTAAATTGTTCTATATTCTATGGCTAGTCTAGTGAAGAGAAGGACCAGGGAAGACATGATAACAGTCTTACAATACTCGAGGGGCTGCCACAAAGAGGAGGGGGTCAGGCTGTTTTCCAAAGCACTAGAAGGCCAGACAAGGAACAACAGATGGAAGATGACCAAGGAGAGATTCAACCTGGAAATAAGGAAGAACTTTCTGATGGTGAGAGCAATCACCAGTGGAACAGAAGTTGCCTGCGGAGGTTATGAGAGCCCCAACACTTGAGAATTTCAAGGGGAGATTGGACTGCCATTTGTCTGGGGTGGTATAGGGTCTCCTGCTCGAGCAGGGGGTTGGACTAGATGACCTACAAGGTCCCTTCAAAAAGAAAGGAAGGAAGGAAGGTGAAAGGAAAGGAAAGAGAGAGGGAAGGAGGGAAAGAAAGGAAGGAAGGAAGGAAAGGAAAGGAAAGGAAGGAGAGAGGGAGGGAGGGAGGGAAAGAAAGAAAGAAAGGAAGGAAAGGAAGAAGAAAGAAAGAAAGAAAGAAAGAAAGAAAGAAAGAAAGAAAGAAAGAAAGAAAGAAAATCTATTCATTTTGTATTGTGCATAATTGTGTCCATTCTCCCTGGCTTCTCCTCTTTCCAGAATTGAGATATCCACCTTTGGAAATATTTCTTCTTTGATGTCCTCCTTCAGGTTCCATTGGAAGTAGGAGAAGTCAAAGGGTCTTCAGAGAAACGAAGAGAAGCTTATGCAATCCAAGAGAGGACCTTCACACGCTTTTTCTTCTCCATAAATTAATGCAACAAGGTCACACTTCACCGTCAAAACGTACGTCGACCCTATTCCGCAAAACAAATGTTGAAAGCCAATTCTTTCATCGAGCTGAAATGGATGAAAGGAGTGTTAGATTATAGTAAGGCGGGCTGTTTTCCCTTTGTAAATGTATATCAATTTCTCTCTTTTTTCCCCCTTCTCTTTCTTTCTTTCTTTCTTTCTTTTTTAATGTCTTTTCCAAGAAAATAAATACACCAAGAGAGGTTTTATACCTTCTGGCTATGATGCATATATATGCAGAATTTGTTTTTAAAAAATAAAATAAACCGGGTCTGGGCTTAACTTAAACGCTTGTAAGAACAAATCGGAGAGACGTGCTTTAATGCAACCGGATAATTTTTCCACCTTGATTTTTCTTGCTTACTTGTTGGTTCTCCTTCTTTTTTTCTTTTTTCTTTCCTCTTCCCCAGTTTGAAAAATATTTACGTACTTTGCCTGAGAGATGGAGATAAATATGCGGAGGCTTCATTATGAGGGAAACACTTGCAAGCTCATGGAACTTGGGCACGTCATACAAAATTCATGAGCCGCTGGCTGCTGGCTACATTAAGCCACTTAGCATGGGTCACTCTGAACAATGCTGATCCATTTGCATTCTAACCAGAAGGCTGTCAGAGCTGGGCTTTTGTGTAGAGCCCCCCCCCACCAAAACACACACACACACACAACCCATTCTCCACAACAGACTCAAACTCAATCCTGATAAGATGGAGTGGCTGTGGGTTTTGCCTCCCAAGGACAATTCCATCTGTCCGTCCATCACCCGGGGGGGGGAATTATTGACCCCCTCAGAGAGGGTCCGCAACTTGGGCGTACTCCTCGATCCACAGCTCACATTAGAGAACCATCTTTCAGCTGTGGCGAGGGGGGCGTTTGCCCAGGTTCGCCTGGTGCACCAGTTGCGGCCCTATTTGGACCGGGGGTCGTTGCTCACAGTCACTCATGGCCTCATCACCTCGAGGCTCGACTACTGTAACGCTCTCTACATGGGGCTACCTTTGAAGAATGTTCAGAAACTTCAGATCGTACAGAACGCAGCTGCGAGAGCAATCATGGGCTTTTCCAATTATGCCCATGTTACTCCAACACTCCGCAGTCTGCATTGGTTGCCGATCAGTTTCCGGTCACAATTCAAAGTGTTGGTTATTACCTATAAAGCCCTTCATGGCACCGGACCAGGATACCTGTGAGACCGCCTTCTGCCGCACGAATCCCAGCGACCGGTCAGGTCCCACAGAGTTGGCCTTCTCCGGGTCCAGTTGACTAAACAATGTCATCTGGCAGGATCCAGGGGAAGAGCCTTCTCTCTGGAGGCCCCGGCCCTCTGGAATCAACTCCCCTCGGAGATTAGAACTGCTCCCACCCTCCTTGCCTTTCGTAAACTCCTCAAAATCCACCTCTGTCGTCAAGCGTGGGGGAACTGAGACATCTCCCCCTGCCTATGTAGTTTTAGTGCATGATATGACTGTATGTATGTTTTTTATATTGGGGTTCCTTGTTTTTAGATTTTTTTAATGTACAATTGCTATTTTAAATTTTAAATTATTAGATTTGTCAATACATATCGTTCTGTATCACTGTTGTGAGCCGCCCCGAGTCTACGGAGAGGGGCGGCGTACAAATCTAATTAATAATAATAATAATAATAATAATAATAATAATAATAATAATAATAATTATTATTATTATTATTATTATTATTATTATTATTATTATTATTATTTAAAATAGCTTTCGGGCATTGTTTCTCCTCTCCTGGTTCTCCTCTTCTTCCTCCTGTTCTAGAAAGTTCTTAGAGAAACGACGTCTTGAAGTGGTTACTCCAGGGGGGGGGGACTTCAAAATTTCCAGCAATGGGTTCTCTGCCTGATTACTGGGTGGGTGTGGCCAGGTTGGGTGTGGCCTAGTCAGACTCCTGCACCATGGTGTGTGTGTGGGGGGGTTCACCTTCCCCAGGCTTTGTTTGAGCCTCCGGGAGGGCAAAAATGGCCTCCCTAGGCTCCAGAGCCTGGAAAGAGGCCCATTTCTGGCCTTCTGAAACTTCCAGTAGGCCCATTTTTTGCCCACCTGGGCTTCCACGCATGCCATGACACAGGGGAGCATTTTTGCCTCCGTCAGGCTCCTCAGGCTTTCTTCGAGCCTCCAGTAGGGCAAAAACGGACTCCCCAGGCTGCAGAAGCCAGAAACAGACTTGTTTCCAGTCTTCTCAAACTTCCCATAGGCCCATTTTTTGCCTTCTCAGGCCCCCATGCATGCCATGGCATGAAGGAGTGTTTTCCAGAACCACCTACTACCGCACGAATCCCAGCGGCCGATAAGGTCCCACAGAGTTGGCCTTCTCCAGGTCCCGTCGACTAAACAATGTCGTCTGGCAGGCCCCAGGGGAAGAGCCTTCTCTGTGGCGGCCCTGGCCCTCTGGAATCAACTCCCCTCGGAGATTAGAACTGCTCCCACCCTCCTTGTCTTCCGTAAACTACTTAAGACCCACTTATACCGCCAGGCATGGGGGATTTGAGACACCTTTCCCCCAGGCTTATTATAATTTATGTTTGGTATGTATGTGCTGTTTGGTTTTTAATTATGATAGGGTTTTTAGGTTTTTTTTAACATTAGATTTGTGCCATTATAATATTGTTTTTATTGTTGTTGTGAGCTGCCCTGAGTCTTCGGAGAGGGGCGGCATACAAATCTAATATATTATTATTATTATTATTATTATTATTATTATTATTATTATTATTATTTCAACTTCCCCAGTCTTCAGAGGCTTTCCTTGAGCCTCCTAGAGGGCAAAAACAGCCTCTCCAGGCTCCAGATGCCAGAAACAGGCCCATTTACAGCCTTCCCAAACTTCCAGTAGGCCCATTTTTTGCCCTCTTGAGCCTCCACACCTGCTATGGCATGGGGGAGCATTTTTGCCTTCCCCAGGCTACGGAGGCTTTCCTTGAGCCTCTTGCAGAGTAAAAATGGTCTCCCCCAAGTTCCAGAGGCCCTCTGGAGCCTGGAAATTGGCCCATTGGCCTTGCAAAACTTCTGGGAGACCCATTTCTCCCCCTCCCCAGCCTCCGCATGGGCCCTGCACTTATCTTGCATCCAAAACAGGCCGTGTGGACACTCCTGGGAGAGAAAGGGTGGAGTATGAGGGGCCAACCACGTGTGGGGTTTGGATAAGGTGACCAGATTTTAACATTGCTAAAGAGGGACACCATTGATCGGGGGTGGGGAACAGGGGGAGGGGGGCATCTTGATTAAAAATTTGGTGTACCATATTTTTCGGAGTGTAAGACACTCCTAGATTTTAGAGGAGGAAAAGAAGGAAAAAGTGTTCTGAACCAAATGGTGTAATATTAAATACTAATAGAATAGAGTAGAGTAGAGTAGAGTAGAGTAGAGTAGAGTAGAGTAGAGTAGAGTTGAGTAGAGTAGAGTAGAGTAGAGTAGAGTAGAGTAGAGATGCCCCTGAAGGCGGGAGATTGGAGTGGGGACTGATGGAGATGAGCCCCCTCCCTCAGGACAATCTGGATGCGTCGAGGGGAATCTTTTTTTTATTTTATTTTTATTTTATTAATAGAGTTGAAAGGGACCGTTAGGTCATCGAGTCCAACCCCCTGCCTGAGCAGGAAACCCTACAGCACCCCAGCCAAATGGAAGTCCAATCTCCTCTTGAAGGTGTCCAAAGTTGGGGAGTTCACCACCTCCCCTGGCAGGAAGTTCCATTGGTTGATCGCTCTGACCGTCAGGAAGTTCTTCCTTATTTCCAGGTTGAATCTCTCCTTGGTCAGCTTCCAACCATTGTTCCTCGTCCGGCCCTCTGGTGCCCTGGGAAATAAAGAGACCCCCTCCTCACCGTGGCAACCCCTCAAGTATCTGTAAACTGCTATCATGTCCCCTCTAGACCTTCTTTTTTCTAGGCTGTCCATGCCCAGTTCTCTCAATCTCTCTTCGTAAGTCTTGGTTTCGAGTCCCCTAATCATTTGGCGAGCGGGTCCCTCTGGGTGGCAGGAATGAGGGGGTCGTGCCCCTGAGTTAGCCGATCCCGGCAAAGACACTGGTGGTGATGGCAGCAGCGGCCGGGTGTGTGTGTGCGTGGACGTAACGTTTTTTAAAAGCGGGCCTTTTAAAAATCCAGCGGGACGCAGGGTAAATGGGTAACAAGCAGGACTGTCCCGCAAAATTCGAGACGTCTGGTCACCTTACATTTAGAAGTTCTCCAAAGCGGCTATAATTTTAGCTATGGGTTCTCCTTAACCTGGTGAACCCATAGCAGCCCACCTCTGGTTTCCTCCTTTGAGTAAGACGGAACTGTGAGTCCCGTGGGTGAGGTGGGCGGTTATGCAAACCAAACAGAAATAATTGGCCTTTCCAGAAGTGAATTTCCCTTGTCCCCAAGGCAGCGGCAGATTCCGATTACCGCTGCTACCAGTGTGCTGCACGCAAAGCTTTGGGTCTCTTGTGGGCGCAAGGGTGTCCTACCATGTTTTTGCTCTGTGCATGCACAGGAAGCAAAATCCCACAAGGGGGCGCATGAGAGAGGTCTCAGTGATTTATATTTTTTTTGCTTCTGTGCACGCACAGAAGATTTCATGTGGTTTCCAACTCCCCAGCTTATCCTAGACGTGCATAGTCGACTAATGGGGTCTCTAAAAAGTGAAGAGGTTGCAATATTAGGGTTTATTATGCCTAGCCCTATTTTTTTTTAAAAAAAAATATTTTTAAAAAAATCTAGGAAAGGGAAGCATATGTGGACTCCAACAATAAGGCACCGTCATCTGTTTGAAGGCCCCTATTATTCAACCTGATCCATAGATACCGCAAGAAATGTGTAGGAAATAAATCAACCTTACTCTTGCAAGGATATTTCCTTCCTTTCAAATTGTTTTGCTGTGACATCCCAGTTTCCTGTGTTTTTTTCTTTTAATCCCTCCTCCTCCTCCTCCTCCTCCTCCTCCTCCTCCTCCTCCTCTACTTCTTCTTCTTCCTCCTCCTCTTCTTCTTTTTCTCCTTCTTCGTCTTCTTCCTCCTCTTCCTCCTCCTCCTTTCCCTTCCTCCTCCTCAATAATAATAATAATAATAATAATAATAATAATAATAATAACAACAACAACAACAACAACAACAGAGTTGGAAAGGACCTTGGAGGTCTTCTAGTCCAACCCCTGCTTAGGCAGGAAACCCTACACTACTTCAGACAAATGGTTATCCAACATCTTTTTAAAAACATCTAGTTTTGGAGTATTCACAACTTCTGGAGGCAAGCTGTTCCACTGGTTAATTGTTCTAACTGTCATGAAATTTTTCCTTAATTCTAAGTTACTTCTCTCCTTCTTTAGTTTCCACTCATTGCTTCTTCCTCTTCTTCCTCTTCTTCCTCCTCCTCCTCTTTTTCCTCTTCTTCCTCTTCCTCCTCCTCCTTTTCTTCTTCTTCCTCCACCTCTTCTTTTTTGAATGAGACTTCCCCGCCTTTTTTTCCCCATTGTATTCATATATTGCAAAGAATTTGTCTTCGAGATTAAAGGCAATCGTTGGACGGCGGACTAAATTTTACAGTCTGTGCCTCTGGAATAAATTGAAGTCTGGAATGAGGTGGTACCACGGGGCTGCTTTGATGAAGGATGGGAGGCATCGCCACTATCAACGGTGAATTGGACATTTGTTTGAATACATTGTTTATATTTGTTATCATTTTCCCTGGGAAAACTAATTAAGGGACTAATTGATTGTTTTGTTGTGCTCCTAATTAACTCCATATGGTGCACATCTCCATAGAGATATTGCAAGAGTTATTAGAAGTTGGGTGACGGTTTCAGGGACAAGACTTGGAAGCTAAATGTCCTTAAAGACGTGTAGGAAGAAGAGTTTTAGCAATTCCAGGATAACAGAGTTGGAAGGGACCTTGGAGGTCTTCTAGTCCAGCCCCCTGCTTAAGCAGGAAGCGCTACACCATTTCAGACAAGTGGTTGTCCAGTCTCTTCACAAAAGCCTCCAGTGTTACCCTGGAATTCTTTCCATTAGGAATAATAAGGAAACAACATCCAAAAATATACAATATTTATTACATATTATCACGGCAGCAAGAATTGCTTATGCTCAGCATTGGAAAGATGAAAAGTTCCTTTGGAAAATGTGTTGATAGATAAAATATACAGGTATGCAGAAGTAGGCATGTTGACAGTAAAAGCCTTAGTCTCTCTCTCTCTCTTTCCCTCTCTCTTTCTCTCTTTCCCTCTCTTTCTCTCTCTCTGTCTCCCCCTCTCTCTCCCTCCCTCCCCCTCTCTCCCTCTCCTTCTCTTTTATTATTTCTTTCCTTTTTCTTTCTTTTCTTCCTGCCATCCTTCCTTCTCCCCTTCTTTCTTGTTTCTCTTTTTCTCTACCTTTCTCTCTCTCTCTCTTTCCCTCCCCATCCCACTGTCACCCTCCCCCTCTCTTCTTTCTTTCTTTTTCTTTCTTTCTTTCTTTCTTTCTTTCTTTTTCTTTCTCTCTTCCCATCTTCTTTCCTTCCTTCCTTCCTTCCTTCCTTCTTTTCTTGCTTCTCTTTCTCTCTATCTTTATCTCTCTCTCCCTCCCACTCCCTTCCTTCCTTCTTACTTTCTCTCTCTCTCTATCTTTCTCCCCCTCTCTCCCCCTCCCTCCTCCTCTCCCCCCTCTCCTTCTTTCTTATTATTTCTTTCTTTTTTCTTTCTTTTCTTCCTTCTATCCTTCCTTCTTCCCTTCTTTCTTGTTTCTTTCTCTCTTTTTCTCTATCTTTCTCTCTCTCCCTCCCCATCCCACTGTCTCCCTCCCCCTCTCTTCTTTTTCTTTCTTTCTTTCTTTCTTTCTTTCTCTCTCTCTTCCCATTTTCCTTCCTTCCTTCTTATCTTGCTTCTCTTTCTCTCTCTCTCTCTTTCTCTCCCTCCCTCCCACTCCCTTCCTTCCTTCCTTCCTTCTTACTTTCTCTCTCTCTCTCTCTCCCTCCCCCTCTCTCCCTCTCCTTCTCTCTTATTCTTTCTTTCTTTTTTCTTTCTTTTCTTCCTTCCATCCTCCCTTCTTCCCTTCTTTCTTGTTTCTCTTTCTCTCTTTTTCTCTATCTTTCTCTCTCTCTCCCTCCCCATCCCACTGTCACCCTCTCTCTCTCTTCTTTTCCTTTTCTTTCTTTCTTTTTCTTTCTTTCTTTCTTTTTCTTTCTCTCTTCCTTCCTTCCTTCTTATCTTGCTTCTCTTTCTCTCTTTCTCTCTATCTTTCTCTCTCTCTCTCTCTCTCCCACTCCCTCCCTCCCTCCCTTCCTTCTTACTTTCTCTCTCTCTCTTTCTCTCTCTCCCCCCTTTCTCAAATTGTCATGAGGCCAAATTTTACATTGGAATAGAAATGAGGAAGAGGGGAAATTATGCTCTATGCACTGTTCTGACTGGTCCCTGGCTGCTCACGGCCCCAATTTTGAGAACGAGGCCACAATGCACATACTGTTAATCGATGCCCCATTTTTACATTCACTATTTTAGATATTGTCCATTCTCTCTGCTCCCACTCACCCAAGCCTTGTTTTTCTTCTTTTAGATGATTGATTTAATTCAACCATGATATTGTCCGGAATCTAAAGGGCCAAGGATGAGCACGGGGACATTTACAATCCATGAGCATCTCCTCTTCAATGAGTTGGTAAGCCATCGGTGGTATTTGACCTATTTACCAGCTCTTGTCATTGAGAACAATTTTGGGGTAAATTACAAGCCATAGAAAAGGCGTTTTAGGGTCTCATTAGCCTGAAGGAAGAAATGATGATAAACGTTTGGGAGAAGTAGTCTTTGGATTTTGCTGGCTGAAGAAATCTAGGAAAATCTGTTGGATCAAATGGATTAGAAGTTCTCTACATGCAAAGGTTGAATGTTTTGAGTTATCCTCCTCATTTCCCAAGCGTAAGTGGTGACACCCTTCCACAGCAAACACACCCAGACACACACAAACAGAGTGAAACTCTAGAGAAAGTGCAGAAGAGAGCAACCAGGATGATAAGGAGACTGGAAAGTAAAACATACTACAAACGGTTGCAGGAACTGACCATGGCCACTCTGGTGAAGAGAAGGACCGGGGGGGGGGAGGCATCTGTACCTCGCTGTACCCCCATCTATTCTCTTCCTCCCAAGAGCCAGCTGATTGGGAGGAAATGTAGATATTGCAGTATCCTTTCCCTGGAGTGTGGAGGGAATAGAGATTTTGCAGTATCCTTCCCCCTGGAGTATGGAGGGAATAGAGGGAGGGAATATCTACAAATATTGTATGGGATTGATTGGTTGTATTGGAATAAGTTGGTTTTTCTCTGCCTTTATTCCTTCACATATGCAACTCCATTTTTCTACTAAAGATTGTTCCATCTATCATATTAAACCAGGCTGGATAGAGATCTAGCTGTTGCATTCCCATAACAGATGAATCTTGGTTAATACTGGATCTGACTGGCTTTCACTGAAGTGTTGGGTGAACCTGGTTTATTTTTATTTTACTAGTTTCAGTAATTTAAAAATTTGAGAATTTGAAATAACAAAGAAGGAAGGGAGGGAGGGAGGAACAAAAGAAAGGAAGGAAGGAAGGATAGATTCTGAATTAGAAAGAATGTAGAAAAGGAAGGAAGGAAATAAGGAAGGTAGGAAGGGAGGGAAGGAAGGAAGGAAGGATAGATTCTGAATAAGAAAGAATGTAGAAAAGGAAGGAAGGAAATAAGGAAGGTAGGAAGGAAGGGAGGGAGGGAGGGAAGGAAGGAAGGAAGGATAGATTCTGAATAAGGAAGAATGTAGAAAAGGAAGGAAGGAAATAAGGAAAGTAGGAAGGGAGGGAGGGAAGGAAGGAAGGATAGATTCTGAATAAGAAAGAATGTAGAAAAGGAAGGAAGGAAATAAGGAAGGTAGGAAGGAAGGGAGGGAGGGAAGGAAGGATAGATTCTGAATAAGAAAGAATGTAGAAAAGGAAGGAAGGAAATAAGGAAGGTAGGAAGGGAGGGAGGGGGGAAGGAAGGAAGGAAGGAAGGAAGGAAGGAAGGAGAGGTTCTTTGAAAGATTTCAATGCAGGATATTTTTTTTGGCAAGTCAGTCCATGTCTTTCCGATGAAGCACCAGAATAGAAGTCAGTTTCTTTCTCTTTCTGTTCTGTTCTAAATTGCTTTGTGTTTTTTCTGGCATGCACATAAACACACACATGTGCACACATGATGTCATGTTGAGAAGGTTAGGTTTGAAGTGTTTGTGTCCCCCTCACCAAATAATATCCAGCCAACCTTTCATCTCAGAGGGCGCCAGTTATCTGGGGAACATTGAAACAAAACAAAACAGCCAAAAAAAAAAACAAAAAAAAAACCCGCCAGTGTTGCAAGACCTTCCTTAATTAACAATTACTCCACCGCAAGGCTGTGAAATCAGCCATTAACCTGGGGGCAAAGTGCATTTTGTTAATCAGCCCGAGTTCGTATTCCTGTATTTTTCACACCATGCACATCCACTGCGTAGAAGATATAGGTCTGTGCCAGTTGGGATAGCTGCACCAGTGAGGAAGTATTAATATGGCTTTATAAGTGGTTAGGGTCTCGGTGGTGCAGTGGTTAGAGGGTAGTACTGCAAGCTTCTTCTGCTGACTGTGGGCTGCAGCTTGGCAGATTGAATCTCAATAGACTCAAGGTATTTATTCATTCATTCATTCATTCATTTGTATAATATCAATAATAATAGAACATACCCACAACACATAACAATGTGTTCAGTGTTTAAGTGCCCACCACTGGACAACATGGGGGCATATTTTGTATATACCATTTTAACTCAAGAGCAATATATCTATTTACATACCGTGTTTCCCCGAAAGTAAGACAGTGTCTTACTTTCTTTTTACCCCCAAAAGCCCCACTACGTCTTACTTTCGGGGTATGTCGTACATTGGAAAAAACTTGAAAGGGTCGCGTTCCCGAAGGCATCTCCCCAGAGTCCAGAAGGGCAGCCGCGGGACAGGAGCCTCGTGAGCCCTTTTCCAAGTTCAACCTCAGGGCTCCAAGCGGCGTGCACGCGTGGAGCCACAGACGCGTGTCGGGGAAGCGTGTGTCTGGAGGGGAGGAGCCGCTCTGCGCAGTTGGGCAGCCCCACCTGCCTGCTGGAAAGGAGGCGGGCGAAGGAGGGCGCAGCTCCGGCCGCTCGCCTCGGAGCTGGTCGGCCTCGCTGGCCGCTTGCAGCTGAGCCTCGGCAGGACTCGGTTGCTGGGACGAGCGCCTTCGCTGCAAGCCGCCGCCCGCTCGGCTCGCTTCGGACTAGCGCCGTCCTTCGCTTTGCCAAGCCGGGGAAGAGGCGGTGGCGCCGCGGCGAGGCGAAGGCGAGGGGCGCGCGGGGAGCTTGGAAGCGACGTCATCGGGCTCCCCCCCCGGCAATACCCCCGTGTTTCCCCGAAAGTAAGACATATGTCTTACTTTCGGGGTACGGCTTATATTAGCCGACCCCCCTGAAACCCCCGATACGTCTTACAATCGGGGGTGTCTTACTATCGGGGAAACAGGGTATTATAAAGTTTATTTATTTATTGTTAGAGTTGAAAGGGACCATGAAGGCCATCGAGTTCAACCCCCTGCCCAAGCAGGAACCCTATAGCACACCAGCCAAGTGGCAGTTCAATCTTCTCTTAAAAATGTCCAGTGTTGGAGTTCACAGCGTCCGCTGGTAGGTTGTTCCATTGGTTGATCGCTCTGACCGTCAGGAAGTTCCTCCTTATCTCCATGTTGAATCTCTCCTTGGTCAGCTTCCAGCCGTTGTTCCTCGTCTGGCCCTCTGGTGCCCTGAAGAATAAAGTGATCCCCTCCTCTCTGTGACATCCTCTCGTATACTTGTAGACTGCTATCATGTCCGCTCTGGCCCTCCTTTTCTCTAGGCTATCCATGCCCAGTTCCCTCAGTCTCTCTTCCTAAGTCTTGGTTTCCAGTCCCTTAATCATCTTGGTTGCTCTTTTTTGCACCTTCTCCAGAGTATATTGCATTGCTGTTGTTGTGAGCCGCCCCGAGTCTTTGGAGAGGGGCGGCATACAAATCTAATAAAACTTAAGCTTCTTTCCTTCAACAGACCTACCGACAGGAAATGCTGTCCATTGATCTTTCAAAAGTAGGCCAGGGTAGCTGCCGGGAGAAACGTAGATCAATTGAAGAGGCTCCGCGCCATTTTTCTATCCCATCTGAATATTTCAGCCGCAAATGTTACAAATCTGACCGAGGACTCATCCGGGAGCCATTTGTAGCTGCTTTGCTGGCTCTCCTCTATTGAAATTCATCCCGTCTCTTCTCAACACCCTCAGTTGGCATGACTAGATTATTGAGTTCCCTATTCATGCGTCTCCGGAAAGATTAAACTGTCGTCTGGAAAAGGCCACCATGTCCCCGGAGGGAAACCATCCCGTTTTTTAAGTATGCGTTGTCTTGTCCCGTCCCTCCCTGACACATGTAGAGCAGAACTCACGTTTGCAGGTAGGTTTGAGAACTTTAAGAAACTTGGAAAGGATCGGAAGTAGGTCCTGTAGAATTTCCCCTTCCGGATATCTCTATAGGCTGATGGAACAACATCCGGAGAGCTGTGTAGAATTGATCGTGTGAAACTTCACAATGGTCAATTCTCCCAAAAAATATTGACCGAATTCTACTGGACGGAGCAGATTTTAGGTCTAAATAACAAATAAACACCCAGCATCTTCAAAAACAAAAGCTTGATTTTTCTTTCTTTCTTTCTTTCTTTCTTTCCTTCCTTCCTTCCTTCTTGCTTGCTTGCCTGCCTGCCTTCTTTCTTTCATTCTCCTTTTTCTTTTTCTTCCTATCTTTCTTTCTTTCTTTCTTTAATTCATTCATTCCTTCTTTCATTCCTTCCCTTTTTCTTTCCCTTTTCCTTCCTTTCTTCCCTCCTTCTTTCTTCTTTCTTTCCCCTTTTTTCTTTCCATCTTTCTTTTATTTCATTTCCTTTTCCTTCTTTCTTTCTTCTTTTCTTTTTCCTTCTTTCTTTCATTCTCATTTTTTTCTTTCCATCTTTCTTTCTTTTCTTTTTTTTCTTTCCTTCCTTCTTTTTTTCCCTTCCCCTTTCCTTCCTTCCTTTCTTCTCTCCTTCCTTTCTTTTTTCTTCTTCCTTCCTTTTCTTTCTCTTTTTTTCTTTCTTTCTTTCTTTCTTTTTATTTCTCTTTCTTTCTTTCTTTTTCTTCCCTTTTTTATTTCCTTTCCCTCCTTCCTTCCTTTCTTCCTTCCTTTCTTTCTATCGCCTCTTTTTCTCCTAACCATGTCCAGGTTGAAGGCTGATAGATAACAGCAGGCTATCTCATGACTCATTACAATGTCATCCCTGCAAATATTGTAGCAATATGGATTTTCAATAGCCAAACACCAAGGTAATATCAACGGCGAACAAAGATGCTTTTTTGTGTTCTGATAATCACAGGGAAAATTTGGGGAGTGGGCAAAAGAAGTCTCCTGGAGGCCTTTTGCAATATTTGGTTGGGACTCCCCACCAGGCCAGATATTATAATAAAAGAGAGGGAGAGATGAACTCATAATAAATAATAAGGGTAATGAAATGACATCCCTTATTTTCTACCTCTTTGCAAACTGTTTGAGAATGGTTTGCTTCAGCCTCACGCTGCTTTGGAGAAGGGATGTTGCTTGTTGCAAATTACTTTGGCATGCAATGTAGGTCACCTGAAACCAAATAGAGAAAGGTGGTAGATTTACAGAATATGCACTCTGCAAAAATAGACGAAGGGATGAGTGCGTGTGTGTGTGTGTGTGTGTACTTCCCTACAGACCTTAAGTCATACAAACTGTCAATTGACCTACTTCTTCCTACTGGGCCTGGAGTCCCTGGTAAATCTTAGAGACCCACTTGAGACTTTTCAAGTGTCATGGATGCCTGCACAAGATGCCCATTAGGTGGTGCAGAAGGTAACCGGGAAGGCACAGGGGGGATGAGGAAGCAGTTTAGGTGAAATGAAGAAGCGGAAAGAGCTACCTGTTGTGGTTGGCTCACATCCAGTTCCTTTGGTCATGGACTTTGAGGCGATTGTATCAGGTCCAACTGGGTATCATAGGCCGGTGTGTTTATCAGAGGAATTGGAAAGTGAGAGTGAGGGAGCTGCAGCCCCCCCCCCCCAGCTGTGGTAATGTCAGAGTCAGATGAGGAGGGGGATATTGTGGACCCCATATTAGACGCCAGAATCAGAAGAATGCGAGGGAGACAAGAGGATTAAAAGAAAAAGAAATGTCTTCCAGGTAAGCGATCATTTTATCCAACACGGATGGCCAACATCCAAGAATGATTCACTCCTCCGACACACCGGCATTTAACAGAGATAGATTATTATTATTATTATTATTATTATTATTATTATTATTATTATTATTATTATTATTATTTATTAGACTTGTATGCCACCCCTCTCCGCAAACTCAGGGCGGCTCACAGCAGTGATAAAACAGTATACAATGACAAATCTAATATTAAGTCTAAAATGACAATTTTACATTAAAAACCTAAACAAACCTTATATAAAAACATATACACAAACATTCCATACATAAAACTACATAGGCAAGGGGAGATGTCTCAGTTCCCCCATGCCTGACGGCAGAGGTGGGTTTTAAGAAGTTTACGAAAGGCAAGGAGGGTGGGGGCAGTCCTGATCTCTGGGGGGAGCTGGTTCCAGAGGATTGGGGCCACCACAGAGAAGGCTCTTCCCCTGGGTCCCGCCAGCCAACATTGTTTAGTCAATGGGACCCGGAGAAGGCCAACTCTGTGGGACCTAACCGGCCACTGGGATTCGTGCGGCAGAAGGCAGTCTCACAAATATTCTGGTTTGGTGACATGAAGGGCTTTATAGGTCATAACCAACACTTCGAATTGTGACCGGAAACCGATCGGCAACCAATGCAGACTGCGGAGTGTTGGTGTGACATGGGCATACTTGGGGAAGCCCATGACTGCTCTCGCAGCTGCATTCTGCATGATCTGAAGTTTCCGAACACTCTTCAAAGGTAGCCCCATGTAGAGAGCGTTACGGTAGTCGAGCCTCGAGGCTCATCCTCTTGGGCCACTGAGATAGTGGCTTCGGGGGTAATCTAGATCGATGATGGCTAATCTTATTTTCCTCCGGTGCCCAAAGACCATGCCCGAGTGTCCACACCCATAATTCAATGCCTTGGGAGGGTGAAAATAGCTTCCCCTGCCCCCCTCCCCCGGAGGCCCTCTGGAGGATGGAAATGGCCTGTTTCCCAACTTCTGGTGGGCCCAGTAGGCTCATGTTTCACCCTCCCCAGGCTCCAAAGACTTTTTTGGAACTGGGGGAGAGTAAAAACACCATCTCCCATCCTCCTGGAGGCTCTCTGGAAGCCAAAAACATCCCCCAGGGCCTCAGTGTGAGCCAAAAATCAGCTGGCCGGCACACACAGGCACATTGGAGCTGAGCTATTATTATTATTATGCCGCCCCTCTCTGTAGACTCGGGGTGGCTAACAACAATGATAAAAACAGCATGTAACAATCCAATACTAAAACAACTAAAAAAAACCTTATTATAAAACCAAACATGCACGCAAACATACCGTGCATAAATTGTAAGGCCTAGGGGGAAGGAATATCTCAGTTCCCCCATGCCTGACGGCAGAGGTGGGTTTTAAGGAGCTTACAAAAGGCGAGGAGGGTGGGGGCAATTCTAATCTCTGGGGGGAGCTGGTTCCAGAGGGCCGGGGCCACCACAGAGAAGGCTCTTCCCCTGGGTCCCGCCTGGGATTCGTGCGGCAGAAGGTGGTCCAGCTAGGGCAACAACTCATGTGCCAGCAGATATGGCTCCATGTGCCACCTATGGCACCCGTGCCATACGTCCGCCATCCCTGGTCTAGGTGATCTTCACATTCTCTGTGATTGCGTAACTTCTCTGTGATTGTATAACTTGGATTAGGAAATGATTGGTATCTTTGTATCATGGGAACCCAGCCAAGACGTGTTCGCAGCTGTTAAGAAAATGAATCCAAATAGCAATAAAATCAGCAATTTAAAGTGAAGGGCAGGTTTGACATTTATCAATCCACAAAGCTGAATGAATGCTCCAAACAATTACATTAATCAGAGAGCTCAGAATCTGTGTTTTTCTACCTGCCATAAGCAGGGAAAGTGCCAGGCTCGATTCAGAATTATGTTCAACAACCAGTTCACTGTTCCCCCCTCCCTTCCACTTTGGTGGCATAACTTGGGAGTACGTGGAAACAAATTGTAGGTTGCTGTGAAAGGAGGAGGAGAAGGAGGCAGCAGTGGAAGCAAGAGAAAGGAGAAAGTGGAGAAGGAGAAAGAGAAAAAGGAGAAGATGGAGAAGGAGAAAGAGAAAGAGAAAGTGAAGAAGGAGAAAAAGGAGAAGGAGAAAGAGAAGAAGGAGAAGATGGAGAAGGAGAAAGAGAAAGTGAAGAAGGAGAAAAAGGAGAAGATGGAGAAGTAGAAAGAGAAGAAGGAGAAGATGGAGAAGGAGAAAGAGGAGAAGGAGAAGGTGGAGAAGGAGAAAGAGAAAGTGAAGAAGGAGAAAAAGGAGAAGATGGAGAAGGAGAAGGAGAAAGAGAAAGTGGAGAAGGAGAAGATGGAGAAGGAGAAAGAGAAGATGGAGAAATAGAAGAAGAAAGAGAAAGTGGAGAAGGAGAAAGAGAAAGTGGAGAAGGAAAAAGAGAAGATGGAGAAGTAGAAGGAGAAAGAGAAAGTGGAGAAGGAGAAAGAGAAAGTGGAGAAGGAAAAAGAGAAGAAGGAGAAGATGGAGGAGAAAGAGAAAGTGGAGAAGGAGAAGGTGGAGAAGGAGAAAGAGAGAGAAGGAAAAAGAGAAAATGGAGAAAGAGAAGGAGAAGATGGAGAAGGAGAAAGAGAAAGTGGAGAAGGAAAAAGAGAAAATGGAGAAGGAGAAAGAGAAGAAAATGGAAATGGAGAAGGAGAAAGAGAAAGAAGAGAAAGAGAAGGAGAAGATAGAGAAGGAGAAAGTGGAGAAAGAGGAAGAGAAGATGGAGAAGGAGGAGAAGAATGTAAAAAGGAGAAGGAGAAAAAGAAAGTGGGGAAGGAAGAGGGGGAGGAGGAGGAGGAAGAAGAAGAGGAGGAGGAGGAGGTGGGGAAAGGAAGGAATAGTCCTTTCTGCAGTTCTAAGAAGGTTCCATGCCCATTTGCACTATTCACCTGAATCTGTGGGCACAGATAAACTTCCAAGTGGCCTCAACGACTCTCAGAAAGAGAACTAACAAACAGATCACTGTAAAGAATATATACATCCTTCCATCCTCTACCATTCAACCAGAACCGAAGAAGCTTCTTGGAAGAGAAGCAAAATGTCTTCAATGAAAAATAAAGGAAGTCCAACGGCCTCTTGAAAGCTGCACCTTTGGGAGAAATTCTCACTCATATGGCTAATTTTCTCTTTCTGCATTTCTCTCTTCTCCAAGCAGAAGTGAATGTCTGCTTAATTTTCAAATCCAGGGACCTAATTTCAAAACCAGTGAAGTATTGCACAAAATTAAATCTAGAATTTTCTTCAACCACTCAGATTTAGAAGACTTTCTCTTAGTGTATTTTCTGAGTATAAGACACACACACACACACCCTAAAAGAGGCTGAAAATTTGGGTGCATTTTATACTCTGAATGTAGCTTTTTTGAAGATTTTTTTCCTCCAGCCCTAATGAAGTGCTAACATCATGGCTCTTATTGGCTTGCAGGCTTTACCATTGCTACTCCCTCTGAAGAATGTTTTTTTCCAGCCCTTTGCAGGTTTTTTTCATTGCTACTCGCTCCGAGTAAGGTATTTTTCAGCCCTAAATCTTTACAGGCTTGTTTTCATTACTGCTCCCTCCAAAGAATGTTTTCTCCAGCTGTAAATCTTGGCAGGCTTTTTTCCATTGCTACTCTCTCCAAATAAGATTTTTTTCAGCCCTAACCAGAGGATAAAATAATGTGCTGAAGCTGACCAGACTAAGGACGCTAGCCCTAAGTTGTTGCAGGCTGTTTTCATTGCTACTCCATCCAAAAAGGTTTTTCAGCCCTGTTTTCATTGATACTCCCTCCGAATAATGTTTCTTTCCAGCCCTAAATCTTTGCAGGATTCTTTTCATAACTATTCTCTCCTAATAATGTTTTTTCCAGCCCTAAATCTTTGCAGGATTCTTTTCATTGCTACTCCCTCTGAAGAATGTTTTTTCCAGCCCTAAATCTTTGGAGGATTCTTTTCATTGCTATTCTCTCCAAAGAATGTTTTTTCCCAGCCCTAAATCTTTGCAGGATTCTTTTCATTGCTATTCTCTCCAAATAATGTTTTTTCCCAGCCCCAAATCTTTGCAGGGTTCTTTTCATTGCTATTCTCTCCGAATAATGATTTTTCCCAGCCTCAAATCTTTGCAGGGTTCTTTTCATTGCTATTCTCTCCAAAGAATGTCTTTTTCCCAACCCTAAATCTTTGCAGGATTCTTTTCATTGCTATTCTCTCCGAATAATGTTTTTTTTCCAGCCCCAAATCTTTGCAGGGTTCTTTTCATTGCTATTCTCTCCGAATAATGTTTTTTTCCAGCCCTAAATCTTTGCAGGGTTCTTTTCATTGCTACTCCCTCTGAAGAATGTTTTTTCCCAGCCCTAAGACTTTGCAGGCTAAAAGGAAGATAAAATAATGTGCTGAAGCTGACCGGACTAAGGATGATAGCCAGATGAATACCTGGTAGGTAGGTAGGTAGATTCCCCCCCTATTTTCCACCTCAAAAACTAAGGTGCGTCTTATACTCCAGTGCATCTTATACTCTGAAAAGTACAGTAATTCATACAAGAAACCTTCCTTCCTTAAGAATTACGGACAAAAAGCTTAATTTAACTATATAGCTCTTGCATTGTCTCTGCAGGGTTTTGTTTGTTTATTTGCTTGTTTGTTTGTGGCAAAGCAAATTCTGCAGAACAATTTTCAGCTTGTTACCCTCTGGGCCCAACGCAACCATGTCTTGTAAAAGAATAAATTGATCCTGTTTACACTTGATGTTGTTTTTTCTTCTTCTTCTTTTTTTTTTTTTGGAAAACATTGGTTAAGCAGTAATGGAATCATCCATGCTGCAAAGACACAGATATAAATAAATGCACTTGTCCTGCAGAGAAACCTGCATGTTTAACACGACAAGAATTAGAGTACCCAAAAGGAAAAAAGAAAAAAGTGCCATGTACATCTACGGGGTCCATAAGGCAATTAACCCCAATCTTTTGGGAAATAAGAACGGGATTTTAAAAGTCCCGTTTCTAATTCCAATATTTATTATGATTTGTTACTATTATCTTTCTCCCTTTTTCTTCTACCTTATTGGCCTCACTGGTGTGTGTTCTGTCGGGCTCTCTGGTAGAATCCTCCCGAAAATGCACAGATACAATTTCAGACACACACATGTTTGAAAATTCAAAACAATGTTCTTTATACCGAAAATGCAAATAAACGAAGCCCTCTTTTTGTATAGCAAAGAGCCCTCGTCTCCAAACAAACTGGTAATTTGTACAAGTCCCTGATCAGTTCTGAGATACTTAGCTTGCAGCTGTGAGGCAATTCACAGTCCTTCTTCTTTCACAAAGTGAAACACACTTTGCCCTGGTTTAGTTTCAAAGCAGGGAAAAATCAGCACACAAAAGGTCAAAGTCAGTAAAGCAGTCACGAAACACAACGATCAGATAATCCTCCACAATGGCCAAACCCACAGGCTGCTATTTATAGCAGCCTCACTAATCACCACAGCCCCACCCAACCACAGGTGGCCTCATTTTCTTTGATAATAATCTCTCAGTTGTTGCTGCCTATGCATCGCTCTCCGCATGCGTGGCTGTATCATTAACTCTTGTTCTTAATCCAAGGAGGAGCTAGATAATTGATCTCCTTCTGAGCTGTCTGCCCCACTCTCCTCCTCCCTGTCACTCATGTCTTCTTGGTCAGAGGAGCCTTCATCAGCAGATTCCACCGGGTGCAAAACAGGCCTGCGGCATATGGATGTCTCCCCCACATCCACAGTCCTTGGGGCAGGAGCTGGGCCAGAGCTAACCACAACAGTGTGGTTATTATTATTCTGTTGTTTTGCATGTATACTGAGGCAAATTCCTTGTGCGTCTAACCACACTTGGCCAAATAAAACTACTCTATTGTGCAAGATTGAATTATATTCTATTCTGTTCTGTTCTATTATGTTCTGTCTCTATTCTATTCTATTCTATTCTATTCCATTCCATTCCATGTTCTGTTCTGTTGTATTCTGTCCCTTATTCTACTCTACTCTACCCTCTTCTACTCTATTCCTAATTCTAATATTTGCAGGGAGGCATTTCTGCAAAGAGGCTTTTCAAATTCTTTTTTGTTTGCTTGTAAACCTTGATACGTTCTCGCTGAGCTTCCCTTGCCCTTATATTTGTGAGGATTCTATTTTCATTTCGTGCAAATCACAAACAGGGGAAGCAATGAGGGACTGTATATCCCTTAATGGTATTGAAAATATGTTATTTTATTTGTGTGTGATTGATATCTTACCCTTTCATCCAAAAAGGCACTTCGGGTGGCCAAAATAAAGCTGCGCGCAGGAAAAGAACAAGGGTGGGAATAGACACCCCCACCTCCCATAATTTACTTTCTGGTATAGATTAAGTCCTTTTTAAAAAAAAATAAATAATAATTCAGACGACCATAGATTCCTTTTGAGTGATATTCCAGAGCCTTTACAGCTGGAATTGGCAAAATGAAGAAAGGAATAAAAAGGAATAAGGCTCAGATAATGACCTACACCTGACTCAATTTAAAAGTGAACATATAGAAGGATAATTTATTTGGCTTCTCCTTGCATGTTTATTAACTGGGGCCAAGCAAATGCTTTGATTCAAGCATTGGAGTTGAAAAAGATTCAGCCTCATTCTTTCCTCCAGACAGAAATATTTATTTTATTTATTTATTTTGTCCAATACACAATATGGGTTTTAGTGGGTATATATCTTTATACAGATAGTAAAATACATTATGAAGGTTATAGAGGAGATACTCATAGTAAAATATATCTAAGAAAGAATAGAAAAGAAGATATAGGAATAGAACATATCAATGAAAGAATAGAAGAAGAGATATAGGAATAGAAGAAAGGTAGAGGAGATATAGGAGAGCAATAGGACAGGGGACGGAAGGCACTTTAGTGCACTTGTAATCGCCCCTTACTGACCTCTTAGGAATCTGGATAGGTCAACCGTAGATAATCTAAGGATAAAGTGTTGGGGGTTTGGGGATGACATTATGGAGTCCGGTAATGAGTTCCACACTTCAACAACTCGGTTACTGAAGTCATATTTTTTTACAGTCAAGTTTGGAGCGGTTAATATTAAGTTTAAATCTGTTGTGTGCTCTTGTGTTGTTGTGGTTGAAGCTGAAGTAGTCACCGACAGGCAGGACGTTGCAGCATATGATCTTGTGGGCAATACTTAGATCTTGTTTAAGGCATCTTAGTTCTAAACTTTCTAGGCCCAGGATTGAAAGTCTAGTCTCATAGGGTACTCTATTTTGAGTGGAGGAGTGAAGGGCTCTTCTGGTGAAGTATCTTTGGACATTTTCAAGGGTGTTAATGTCTGAGATGCGATATGGGTTCCAAACAGATGAGCTGTATTCGAGGATGGGTCCAAAATGAAGTGCCAACTGGTTTGATCAGTGAACCGAATCAGCGGCCTTTAAAGGCTTGGAGACTAAAACAAACAATAACAATAACAACAGAGTTGGAGGGGACTTTAGAGGTCTTCTAGTCCAACCCCCTGCCTAGGCAGGAAACCCTACACTACTTCAGACAGATGGTTATCCAACATCTTCTTAAAAGCCTCCAGTGTTGGAGCATTCACAACTTCTGGAGGCAAGCTGTTCCATGGATTAATTGTTCTAACTGCCAGGAAATTTCTCCTTAGTTCTAAGTTGCTTCTCTCCTTGTTCAGCTTCCACCCAGATATGGCTCTGCGTGCCACCTGTGGCACCCATGCCATAGGTTTGCCATCACTGCGCTACATCATTTTCTGACAGTCTCTTCTTGAAAGCCCCCAATGATGAAGGTCCCACAGAGTCGGCCTTCTCCAGGTCCCGTCGACCAAACAATGTCGTTTGGCGGGCCCCAGGGGAAGAGCCTTCTCTGTGGTGGCCCCGGCCCTCTGGAATCAACTCCCCCCGGAGATTAGAACGTCCCCCACCCTCCTTGTCTTTCACAAGTTACTCAAGACCCACCTATATCGCCAGGCATGGGGGAATTAAGACATCTCCCCCAGGCTTTCTTATATTTTATGTTTGCTATGTATGTGTTGTATGGTTTTTAAATTGTTGGGGGTTTTTAATGTAATTTTATTATTAGATTTGTTCCATTGTTATACTGTTTTTATTATTGTTGTGAGCCGCCCCGAGTCTTCGGAGAGGGACGGCATACAAATCTAATAAATTGAATTGAATTGAATTGAATGAAACTCCCACAACTTCTGAAGGCAACTTCTGTTCCATTGATTGATTGTTAGTCACTGTCAGAAAATGTCTCTTTATTTTCAGGTTCAATCACTCCTTGTTTAGTTTCCACCCATTGCTTCTTGTCCTACCCTCAGGTGCTTTTGAGAATAGGTGGACTCTCTCTTCTTTGTGACAACCCTGAGAGATTGGAACACTGCCACCATGTCTCCCCTGGTCCTTCTTTTCATTAAATTAGCCATGCCCAGTTCCTGCAACCGTTCTTCATATGTTTGAGCCTCCAGTCCCCTAATCCTCTTTGTCGCTCTTCTCTGCACTTTTTCTAGAGTCTCAACATCCTTTTTGCATCATGGCGACCAAAACTGAATGCAGTACAGTGATCCCTCGATTTTCGCGGGTTCAAAGTTCGCGAAACGGCTATACCACGGTTTTTCAAAAAATATTAATTAAAAAATACTCCGCAGTTTTTTTCCTATACCACGGTTTTTCCCACCCGATGACGTCATACGTCATCACCAAGAGTCACTTCTCTCTCTCTTTCTCTTACTTTCCTGTCATTCTCTGCTTCAATCATTTTCTCATTTCTCTTTTTTTCTCCCTTTTTCTATCATTTCTGTCTCTCTCTCTACCTTCCACTCTCCCCCCTCTTGCTCTCTCTCTCTTTCTCCCTCTCTCTCTCCCTCTCTGTGAGAACGCCTGCCCCACCTCTCCTGCAGCCCCCTCGCTGATAGCTGGGACGAAAGCGCTCTCAGCTAAGGGACTGTGAGAGGGGCGAGGCAGGCATTCTCAAAGCGCTCAGAGCGGCTACCGGCCGAATGAGGAGGATGAGAAGCCGTAGCTGCCAGCGCTGCTGCAGGAGGACCCGTGTCCCAAGAAAGCCGGTGAGAGGGGTGGATCGGGCGGGCAGGCGGTAGCGGCGAGGGGGCCGGAGGCGCTGGGGGGGCGGGGGCAGCCGACATTCAAAACAATCTTTGCCAGCCTCCGCACTTTCGTTGCTCCCCGCCCCCAACTTCAAGCCCGGCTCCTTGCGCTGCCTTGAAAAAGGGTGCGTGGGAGTAGTTTTTGGCTGTCCATAGTCAAAAATGGTGTTTTTACTTCCGCACCGCTATTTCGCGGAAATACGACTTTCGCGGGTGGTCTTGGAACGCAACCCCCGCGAAAATCGAGGGAACACTGTATTCCAAGTGGGCCTTATCAAGGCTTTATAAAGTACTTCGCATGATCTTGATTCTATCCCTCTGTTAATGCAGCCTAGAACTGTATTGGTTTTTTGGGCAGCTGCTGCACACTGCTGGCTCATGCGATGAACATATAACATATGATGAACAGTTGCAGGATTTGGGTTTGGCCAATCTAGAGAAAAGAATGACCAGGGTGGAATGTGATTTGTGCAAATGTGATCAATAAATTACTTTTTAAAAAATTGAATTACTTTCGGAACACACCCTGTAGATATAGAGAATTTAATAACCGAAATGATTTTTTTTCTTTTTTTACCGACAGTATTTGCCAAAACAAGAAAACAAAAGAGTACAAAGAAGGTGTTTGATGTTGATGTTTTTGTAAATGTATTCAAAGTGTTATGTACATGTTTTTTCCTTTTCTTTTTTCTTTTTTTCTGTTTCTTTCTGTTGTTAATGTTTGTATGTTCATATTTTCTTTTAAATTTTAAACTTTAATAAAAGCTATTTTTTTAAAAAAAACATCTGGATTTGAATCCCATTGGATGGCACCATGTTTCTGGAGGTTGCAACACAATTGCACTCAGTTGGCGTCACCGTTAATGCATCCAAGCACAAAGAGTTGAAGACTCTAAATTTCTCTCTCTCTCTCTTGTAAGACAAAGGTGTCACCATGTCACTAGCAAAAGTGATAGACTGGGTGAATGTTATCGTATTTTTGGAGCTCAGAAGAACAACTGCCAAAAAAACAGGAATCCTTCGTATCCTCGCAGTTTTGATTTATAAACCTGTCCTGCCCAAATGGATTATTATTATTATGTCAGTACAACACAGCAAACGAGATCACTATGCTGGATTTCGTATTTCATCACCAGTCGGGCGGTTCTCAAGCACCTAGGACTGCATGATGTAGTGGCGAATTATGTTTGCCGATCCCAGTAAAGTGGCCTTTTGCAATTGACAGATGGAGATTTTGTCAATTCCAATGGTTTTCAAATGTCCGCTGAGATCCTTTAGCACTGCGCCCAGCGTGCCAAGTACCACTGGGACCACTTTCACTGGCTTGTGCCAGAGTCGTTGCAGCTCGATTTTTAGATCTTCCTATTTCACTAATTTCTCTAGCTGCTTCTCCTCAATTCTGCTGTCTCCTGGGATTGCGATGTCGATAATCCATACTTTCTTTTTCTCCACGATCACAATGTCTGTTGTGTTATGCTTCAGAATTCGGTCAGTCTGAAGTCGGAAGTCCCACAGTAGTTTTGCTTGCTCGTTTTCGACCACTTTTTCGGGCTTATGATCCCACCAGTTCTTTGCCACTGGTAAATGGTAGTTCCGGCACAAGTTCCAGTGGATCATCTGTGCCACAGCATCATGTCTATGCTTGTAGTCAGTCTGTGCGATGTTTTTGCAGCAGCTGAGTATGTGATCGATTGTTTCATCTGTTTCTTTATTATATGTTTCTTTATTATTATTATTATTACTATTATTATTATTATTATTATTATTATTATCATCATCATCATCATCATCATCATCATTTAGACTTGTATGCGGCTCACCTAATGCAATACAAAAACAATGTGTACAAATCTAATAGTTAAAAACTATAAGCTAAAATCCCATTACATTAAAAAGCTGCCAATTAACTCAATTAAATGGATTATTATTATTATTATTATTATTATTATTATTATTATTATTATTATTATTTGTATTTGTATTTATATGCCAATCATTCTGAAACGGACTTAGAACAGCTGACAACAGTTATAAATACAGTGATCCCCCGGGTATTGCACTCCCGATCATTGCGAAAGGGCTATATGGCGATTTTTGAACCCGGAAGTAAAAACACCATCTGCGCATGCGCGCCCTTTTTTTCTATGGGCACGCATGCGTAGATGGCGCCGGGCAGATCAGCTGCTGGGCGGCTTCCCTGGGTCTTCCCCCTCTTGCTGGCGGGAGGGCAAAGCCCCCCCCAGCACCCGCTCGCCCGCCATTCGCCCGGCCACCCGCCGCTCGCCGCTCGCCCGCCCTTCGCCCGGCCACCCACCCTTTGCCCGCCGTTCGCCCGGCTCGCCCACCCTTCGCCCGGCCACCCGCCCTTCGCCCACCGTTCGCCTGGCCACCCACCGTTCGCTCGCTGCTCGCCCGGCCACCCGGGTTCGTTTGGCTTCGGGACATGCTGGCGGCGACGTTTTAAAACAGCCGCGGGGCTTCCCAACTGAGTCCCGAAGACAAACGCGGAAGTTCGCCTTTGACGTTTGTCTTCGGGACTCAGTTGGTAAACCGCGCGGCTGTTTTAAAACGTCGCCGCCGGCATGTCCCGAAGCCAAACGAACCTGGGTGGCCGGGCGAGCAGCGAGCCCGCCGTTCGCCCGGCCACCCGCCGTTCGCTCGCTGCTCGCCCGGCCACCCGGGTTCGTTTGGCTTCGGGACATGCCGGCGGCGACGTTTTAAAACAGCCGCGCGGTTTACCAACTGAGTCCCGAAGTCAAAGGCGAACGTGGGCGTGGGCGGTGGGGAAACCCCAATCTTCGGCTCCTCGCTGCTGGGAAGTAAGATGGTGCGCAGATGGTGTTTTTACTTCCGCAGCGCTACTTCGCGAAAACCCGCTCGTTGCAGGGGATCCTGGAACGGAACCCTCGCAATGATCGGGGGATCACTGTACAGCAATAGTAAGAAAGAAAACAGTAAAAAGTACGATAATAAAATCCGCAGTACGGTAAAAGCGAGAATATCATTTTTAAAAGCATACATACATTACAATCACTGGTTCTAATTCCAGGCCTGTCGGAAAAGCCAGGTCTTAACAGCTTTCCAGAAGAACGGTAGGGAGGAGATAGTTCGGATCTCTGGGGGCAGTGGATTTCATAGGGTTGGAGCCACCACAGAGAAGGCCCTTCCCCAAGGTCCCGCCAACCGACATTGTTTGGCAGATGGGACCTGGAGAAGGCCGACTCTGCGGGTCCTTAGTGGTCACAGCGAGGTATGAGGACAGAGGCCATCTAAAAGGCCATCCAAAAGAACCACTGAAATAGACAGACAGACAGACAGGTTTTTGGAGCAATTTATGAACTTGCTAAGGTTAATAAGAATGGTTTTCCGAATTCAGATTCTGATGCAATCTTAATTACTTTGACTCGGCTGAGACTTTTTCAAGAAACAAGCTGCAAATCACACAGCATTGCTTGGTTTATTTTGAGCAACATCAGTTTATATGTCAAGCATTAAGGAGAGAGAGAGAGAGAGGGAGGGAGGGAGAGAAAGTAAGAGAGAGAGAGAGAGAGAAGCTTTTTGAAGGCTCAGCCTTAGTGCATCACATGACAGTGGGATTTTGAACAATGGAAGACAACCTCACACATGCCACAATACCTAGTCACAACGGAGCAATTAAAGGCAATTACACTGTGCTTTATATTATAGGACAAACGGCTCCGCAACATTAAAGTCCCTGAAAATCTCTCATGAACGCGCTAATAACGTATTAATGTATTAATTCCTTTAATCCTGTCAAACTTCCACAGTATTACTATTTTTCAAAGAAGAAGAAGAAGAAAAGGCGAAGGAGAGGCGGCAGTAATAATAATAAGAAAAAGCGAAGGAGAAACCGCAGTGTTATTGAGGAGCAGTTAGCTTGGTCTTAATAGTATTTTTAAAACTCTTTTTTTTTTTTTGTGGTGGATGGAGGAGAGGTCTGTCAGAATTAGTCTGTTCTGGAAGGGGCTTTAGGCTGAGACAAAAGTTTGCCCAGGTTCGCCTGGTACATCAGTTGTGGCCCTATTTGGACAGGGAGTCATTGCTCACAGTCGCTCATGCCCTTATCACCTCAAGGTTCGATTACTGCAACGCTCTCTACATGGGGCTACCTTTGAAAAGTGTTTGGAAACTTCAGATCGTGCAGAATGCGGCTGCGAGAGCTATCGTGGGGCTTCCTAGATTTGCCCACGTTTCTACAACACTCCGTGGCCTGCATTGGCTGCAGATCGGTTTCCGGTCACAATTCAAAGTGTTGGTAATGACCTTTAAAGCCCTTCATGGCATTGGACCAGAATACCTCCGGAACCGCCTTCTACTGCACGAATCCCAGCGGCCGATAAGGTCCCACAGAGTTGGCCTTCTCCGGGTCCCGTCGACCAAACAATGTCATTTGGCGGGCCCCAGGGGAAGAGCCTTCTCTGTGGCGGCCCCGGCCCTCTGGAATCAACTTCCCCCCGGAGATTAGAACGGCCCCCACCCTCCTTGTCTTTCGCAAGTTACTCAAGACCCACCTATATCGCCAGGCATGGGGGAATTAAGACATCACCCCCAGGCTTTCTTATATTTTATGTTGGGTATGTATGTGTTGTATGGTTTTTAACAGTTGGGGGTTTTTATATAATTGTTATTATTAGATTTGTTCCATTGTTATACTGTTTTTATTACTGTTGTGAGCCGCCCCGAGTCTTCGGAGAGGGGCGGCATGCAAATCTAATAAAAAATAAAAAATAAATAGAATAGAATAGAATAGAATTTTTATTGGCCAAGTGTGATTGGACACACAAGGAATTTGTCTTGGTGCATATGCTCTCAACGTACATAAAATAAAATATACATTTGTCAAGAATCATGTGGTACAACACTTAATGATTGTCATAGGGGTCAAATAAGCAATGAAGAAGCAATATTAATAAAAATCTTAGGATATACGCAACAAGTTACAGTCCTACAGTCAACATGGGAGGAAATGGGTGATAGGAATAATGAGAAAAACTAGTAGAATAGAAGTGCAGATTTAGTAGAAAGTCTGACAGTGTTGAGGGAATTATTTGTTTAGCAGAGTGATGGCATTCGTGAAAAAACTGTTCTTGTGTCTAGTTGTCTTGGTGTGCAGTGCTCTGTAGCGACGTTTTGAGGGTAGGAGTTGAAACAATTTGTGTCCAGGATGTGAGGGGTCAGTAAATATTTTTCCTGCCCTCTTTTTGACTCGTGCAGTAAAGTACTAAAGTACTAAAAAGACAAAAAAAGAAAGAAAGAAAACAGCATCTTTATAATGTTTTGATTTGTTTTCTTCTCCTGGCTCTTTAATGGAGAGTTTTAGTGTTATTTCATCTTGTTACACAGATTATGCCTGCCCTTGTGATTGTTAGCAAAAAATGTAAGATATACTCAACAGCGGAAATGTGGTTGTAAAGCTTTAATTCTCATTTAATTGTCCTTCTAAACGGGAATTTGGTCTAAGCCTTCCCCCCCCCCCCTTCTCTTCCTCAGCATTGCTTTAGAAATAAAAAGCTCTCAACTTTTCAAGTCCCCGAGTTATTGCTTTAATGCTAAATTTGGATAGCAGGCTCACGGCTGGCTAGCATATGCTTCGCTAATTACGCTCCCTCCTTTCTCTCCACCTCTCCCTCTCTCTCTCTCTCTCTCTGTAACTTTTCTTGAATTATTGATCTTCACCCAGCGTGGAATTTGTCTTCATTAGGCTTCTGCCTCTCAATTGCTGGCATTAATATGAAATTCGGGGCGGCCCAATTGATACGTTGCTGCTTAAAAAACGGGGATGTGATGCGGCGGGCCTTTATCGGGGCTCCCAAGAGCTCAGTTCTCCTTTGCCAAACGCCGAAAAATGGAAATGAGATTTCGGAAAGACAAATCAGAGATTAGATGAGAGGTTATTATGAGCCTCCCTTTTGCATGCTTCGCCCCAAATTAAATTGCAACATGGCGCTGGAGGGGGACGCACGAATTGAGAAATCAGCTCCAAATATCAGTCTCTTGGTCATTCCAGAGATGGGGATTTCGGCAGTTCAAAACATTAAAAATCATTACTTTTAGCACCGGGGCTCTAAATTTAATGTTATGGCAGCCATTCTATCAGATAGAATATAGAGGAGAAAGCTAATGCAATAGCTGAAATGCATTAATATTTGGCCATAACTATAGCATCCCATCAAAAATTCCTGAATAGTTGCCATTAGAATCGGCCTTGATGAGAAGAGTCATTTGAAAAACTGGTTTCTAAATATGTTTTTTTTTTAACCTAAAGAGGTTAAAAAAAACATATTTAGAAACCAGTATATTATGCATAATGTACGTCTAAGGGGGGGGAAAGAGAAGCTCGAGAACAATTGTGGTAATTTCAAACTTTATAAATGGTTCCGCAATTCTGTGGGGGATTTTTAAAAAATACAAAAAAACCAGGCTTACAAAAGAACGTTGTAAAATCATTTAAAATTATATGAGGCACAACCCAAAGGTGAGATTTTTATATTTGCATGTTGAAATCCTGGAGAGAAGGCAGAATAAAAAGATATAGGAGGGGATAATAATGACGACAGTAACAACTCGGTACAAAATCAGAAACTTGGCATATGGCATGTATTTTGAGAACTTGCGTTTGGTGCTAATTTTGAACATCTCAAGTTCATTTCCCCCCCCCCTAGGTTTATAATACCCACCTACTGTTCTTCCTGCGTCTCCACCTAATTCTCTGCTCCCATTGCCCATGAGAAGTTATCAAAATCCAGATCTGTACCTGAACAGGTGGAGATGCCTGGGAAAGGAGAGGAGAGGGACCAATTGCTGTATCGTAAAACTAAAATCTGATGTGGATTAATATAAATTAATGTAGCCATTCAACTTGCCTAACTCTCTCTTTCGAGTCACTTAACTTGTTTGCCTGCCTGCCTCTATATCTGTCTCTCTGTCCATCTGTCTGTCTGTCTATCTCATCATCATCATTATCGTCTATCTTTTATCTATCAATCTATCAATCATCTATGTATCTGTCAATGTATCTATTCAACTAGTCCATCCATCCATCCTATCTCTCTCTCTCTCTCTCTCTCACTCTCTCTCTCTCTATCTATCTATCTATCTCTATCTATCTATCTCTATCTATCTCATCATCATCATCATTATCATCTATGTTTTATCTATCAATCTATCAAACATCTATGTATCAGTCGACGTATATACTCAACTTGTCCATCCATCCATCATATATATATATATGTAGATTGTTCTGAGTTCGGGTTTTGCCCCGTGTAATGTTTTGAGTGTCTATGCGACGTTTCGGTGAAATCACATTCACCATCATCAGGCTGAAGTTTTAAGCTTAGTGCTGCTGTAAATATTGAATGATTGAATGATTGAATGATTGAATGATTGAACGATTGAACGATTGAACGATTGAACGATTGAACGATTGAACGATTGAACGATTGAACGATTGATTGAATGAATGAATGAATATACATCTATCCATCTATCTCATCTCTATCATCATCTCCACCTCTACCTCCACCTCCACCCACCCATCTCCATCTCCACACAACCCCTCCATCCAACCATCTATCCATCCATCCATCCATCCAATTTACCACTTACCACGACCCATTCTACTTTCCCACAATATCCTTCCTTCTTTCTGCACGCCCACTCACCCACCCGCCCACAGTTGAGTGACAGGAAGCTGGAGCAGGGGAATCACCTCCCACTCTTTGAGAAATTTCAGCCGCTACAGCTGAGATTTCCTGACAGCCTGTGTTGAAATTCTTTGGATGTTTGACAGGATTACAGAGGAATAATACATTAAAGCACCAGGACTGCATTCACTGGGGTTTTTCAAAGTTTTCCATCTCTCTGTCCCATTGCATACACAAGAGTCCTTCATAACCCAAACAAAAGAATCCATGTAATCAATAACCATAATATTTTCCCACTGATTCTAAGCCTACCAAAAATTGAATGCCTGTAAACTACCTAAAGTCGCTTCCGTGATATGGGTGGCATCAAAATTTAATAAAGAAAGAAATGCATTTTTGGAAGTTGACCTTGGGATCAAAAACTAAATCACATTCACCATCATCAGGCTGAAGTTTTAAGCTTCGTGTTGCTGTACAGCTTAAAACTGTACAGCAACATGAAGCTTAAAACTTCAGCCTGATGATGGTGAATGTGATTTCACCAAAACGTCGCATAGACATGCAAAATATTACACAGGGCAAAACCCAAACTATATATATATAGTCTTCCTACATTCAACGGGAACATGCCTTCCTGGAAACTAAATTCATTATTTTGTGTCGTGATCTCTAGAATCCCAGGAAACAGGTTATTATTTTCAATACAGTGGTAACTCTACTTATGAGCTTCATTCATTCCGTGACCAGGTTCTTAAGTAGAAAAGTTTGTAAGAAGAAGCAATTTTTCCCATAAGAATCAATGTAAAAGCAAATAATTTGTGCGATTGGGGAAACCACAGGGAGGGTGGAGGACCTATTTCCTCCCAGGAGATTCCTAGAGACGCCCCACGGAGGCTTCTCCCCACCTTTCCCGGACCTGTTTCTTCCCAGGAGATTCCTAGAGAGGCCCCACGGAGGCTTCTTCCCGCCTTTTCCGGCCCTGTTTCCTCCCAGGAGATTCCTAGAGAGGCCTCATGGAGGCTTCTCCCCACCTTTTCCGGCCCTGCTTCTTCCCAGGAGATTCCTAGAGAGGCCCCACAGAGGCTTCTCCCCCCCTTTTCTGGCCCTGTTTCCTCCAAGGAGATTCCTAGAGAGGCCCCACAGATGCTTCTCCCCCCCTTTTCTGGCCCTGTTTCCTCCCAGGAGATTCCTAGAGAGGCCCCACAGAGGCTTCTCCCTGCCTTTTCCGATTACAGTTTCGGAGGCTCATGTTTGAAGAAACATAGAAACATAGAAGACTGACGGTAGAAAAAGACCTCATGGTCCATCTAGTCTGCCCTTATACTATTTCCTGTATTTTATCTTACAATGGATATATGTTTATCCCAGGCATGTTTAAATTCAGTTACTGTGGATTTACCAATCACGTCTGCTGGAAGTTTGTTCCAAGGATCTACTACTCTTTCAGTAAAATAATATTTTCTCATGTTGCCTTTGATCTTTCCCCCAACTAACTTCAGATTGTGTCCCCTTGTTCTTGTGTTCACTTTCCTATTAAAAACACTTCCCTCCTGGACCTTATTTAACCCTTTAATATATTTAAATGTTTCGATCATGTCCCCCCTTTTCCTTCTGTCCTCCAGACTATACAAATTGAGTTCATTAAGTCTTTCCTGATATGTTTTATGCTTAAGACCTTCCACCATTCTTGTAGCCCATCTTTGGACCCGTTCAATTTTGTCAATATCTTTTTGTAGCTGAGGTCTCCAGAACTGAGCACAGTACTCCAAATGTGGTCTCAGCAGCGCTCTATATAAGGGGATCACAATCTCCCTCTTCCTGCTTGTTATACCTCTAGCTATGCAGCCAAGCATCCTACTTGCTTTTCCTACCGCCCGACCACACTGCTCACCCATTTTGAGACTGTCAGAAATCACTACCCGTAAATCCTTCTCTTCTGAAGTTTTTGCTAACACAGAACTGCCAATGCAATACTCAGATTGAGGATTCCTTTTCCCCAAGTGCACTATTTTACATTTGGAAACATTAAACTGCAGTTTCCATTGCTTTGACCATTTATCTAGTAAAGATGGAAAATGATTCTTGAGCAGAGGCAAAAAAACCCTGAGCACCGGGTTCTTATCTAGAAAAGTTCGTAAGTAGAGGCGTTCTTAGGTAGAGGCACCACCGTATAACAATTTGAAGTGCTTGCAGAATGAGATACATTCTATTGCCTTCCCTGCAAGTTTAAAAAGACTCAATGCTCTCAGACTCTCCTTAGGGAAAATATAACTTCCTGCTAAGGTAGAGAATTGGACTAGATGACCAACAACAGCCCTTCCAACTCTCTTCTGTTCTAAACATTATTCTGTTATTCTCTCCTTCAGTTTTAATTCAGGGGCTTGCTTTAAAAAACAGCCACACACACACCCAACAGTAACGTTAAAAACATACAATCAAATTAAGATTAGATTGAAGGCTAACATCCGTGCACAGTTAAAAGCCTAATTACGCTGATGCATCTCAATTGGTTCACTAAGACATGGAATTATGCTTATATAGGTGGATAGTGGACTGCGGATTTCAAAATTCAGCCAGCTATTTTCACCACCAGCCCTCCACTCCCTAAAGCCTTGTTAACAATGCCCTCCTCCTCCCTTGTACTTCCAAGCATTTAATCTGGTCCCTTTATATACGCTGCAAAGACAATTTAGACAGGAAATATTTCCTGAGCCCCGAGATTCAACATCCTTGGCTCGGTGTTCTAAGGAGAAGGACGGCTGCCAAGTTATTCCAAAGCTACATCAAAGGGAATTAATTCTTATAAAGCTACTTTCCCATGAGGGACCATGCATCTTTGGAGATCCAGCATAGAGGTCTTATTGTGTCTCGCTCAACTGCCAACTACATGCCCCAAGGACCACATAAGGACCAAGTGCTACCTAAGCCTATTTCTTGCCAGAACAGTCTACTGGGAGCCTCATAGCAAAAGAAGCAAATAGCAAATAGTGATCCATACTCAGCAACAAATGCCAAATTTATAATCTAGCAAGCTCATTTCAGGAACTATTATATCCCAATTGATGCTGCTTTTGGAAATCCCTCAGCTTAGAACTACGGCGCCTAAAACACGATTTAAGTATTGCCTACAAGATCATATGCTGCAACGTCCTACCGGTCAATGACTACTTCAGCTTCAACCGCAACAACACAAGAGCACGCAACAGATTCGAACTTAATATTAATCACTCCAAACTTGACTGTAAAAAATATGACTTTAGCAATCGAGTTGTCGAAGCGTGGAACTCATTACCGGACTCAATAGTGTCAACCCCTAACCCCCAACATTTCTCCCTTAGACTATCCACGATTGACCTCTCCAGGTTCCTAAGAGGTCAGTAAGGGGCGTACATAAGTGCACTAGTGTGCCTTTCGTCCCCTGTCCAATTGTCTTTCCTTTATATCATATATCATATATTTTCTTCCTTTCATATATCTTATCCTCTATTTTTACATATTATTTATACATATATTACTTCATGTCTATTCTCTTCCATATTTATTTATTTATTTATTTATTTATTCATTCATTCATTCATTCATTCATTCATTTATTTATTTATTTATTTATTTATTTATTTATTTATTTATTTATTTATTTATTTATTTATTTATTTGATTTGTATGCCGCCCCTCTCCAGAGACTCGTATGTATTGTGTATTGGACAAATGAATAAATAAAATAAAATAAAATAAATAAAATTTAGTTAATGTCCTCAGTCTGTGTGTCTGTCTCTCTCTCTGTGTGTGTGTCTGTCTGTCTGTCTGTCTGTCTGTCTGTCTGTCTATATATCAAGAATGCTATATGCCCAAATGTGGAAGAAAAAAACAATTCCCACAACTTTAAATTTTAGAGTTAAAGTTTTGGAATGTGCAGAAATGACAAAAATTGACTATGGAACTTAATGATAAAGATGAATCAGATTTCTATACAGCCTAGGAAAATAAATGGCTCAAAGAGAGGAAATATTTAAGTAACCTAAAATAAAATTAGCATTAAATTCATCACTCACAAATGCAAACAGAAATGGAATTAAATGTAATAATTAATTAACTATACATCTAATTACTAAAGTGACAAACCCGATTTAGAGAGATAAAACATAACCATTACAATATAGTAATCCTAAGTCTCATAGATGTTCTCATTGAAGAAAAGCAGTAATGCATAATCATAAAGGATTACTTGGAAAAATAAATACAATGATAAAATATGCGTTAAGATAAAGAAAGGTATAGGTAGTTTTGCTTTACAGTTGTTTTAATAATGTTAATTTGTTTATTGTTTTTACTTTCTTAAATATTTTGAAGTATGTAATAAATAAAATTTACACTTTACAATTTGAAGGGGGCACGCAATATAGCCTGCATGATAAATCATTGAAATATCCCAGCGGCCGATAAGGTCCCACAGAGTTGGCCTTCTCCAGGTCGCGTCGACTAAACAATGTCGTTTGGCGGGCCGCAGGGGAAGAGCCTTCTCTGTGGTGGCCCCGGCCCTCTGGAATCAACTCCCCCCGGAGATTAGAACTGCCCCCACCCTCCTTGTCTTTCGCAAATTACTTAAGACGAACCTCTATCGCCAGGCATGGAGGAACTGAGACACGTCCCCCAGGCTTTTATATTTTATGTTTATGTTTTTTGTGTGTGTTGCATGGTTTTAAATGACGGGGGGTTTTAATATTAGATTTGTTCCATTGTAATATTGTTTTTATTATTGTTGTGAGCCGCCCCGAGTCTTCGGAGAGGGGCGGCATACAAATCTAATAAATTATTATTTATTATTATTATATATGAAATTAATTTGTTAATGGAAAAAAGCAGGTACTAATTTATATACTTGAGACAAATTATAGTCTGGTGTATAATTAATATAATATCAACATAGTGACTTTAATGCTAATATAATGCTAATATCTGCATATACTATTATTATTAATTTAATGTTCTTTGATTTTCTTCTGCACTTACTATTGTGTTTTCTTTTTTTAAAGTGAAAAATTAATAAAAATATTTTAAAAGTATGTGTCTCTGTGTGTAAACCTCAGAGACCGGTGAGAGATAGCTCAAGATGTTGTGTGACCACTATGCTTCAACGTATCATGAGACTAAGTTGTGTGAACAGAGACAACATCGTGAACAGAGACAACTCCTGATTCTGGAAACGGTAGCAGCTGGTAAGTGGCATTCAAAGGCCCCTTCCCTTGCCAGCAAGTGGGAACCAGGCCAAACAGTCAACTCATTAGCCATTTCAGCACTAGGGAAAGCACATTTCCCCTCTTCAGTTACTAGCTCGCAGAATGTGATTCCCTGTTACATCCAGTGCTAATAAAACAGCTGGGGGGTTGGGATGCATCTATTGTGTCTGAAGAGATGTTCAACCTATTTTCAGCAATATCATATCGTGTTGATGGTCATTTTGATGCCTGACAACAGAGGTTCCTCTTGGCAGTATGGAGATACAGAGATACCTCTCAAATAACAGCAGAGGTACTGGTAGACATTTGGGGCGACCCATGAGAGACCGGGGGTGTCGTGGAGGTGAGAAAGCTGATAACAATGACAGTGGCAAAGAGAAAACCTGGGAGGACAGAGGACAGAGTTTATACTCAGGACTGTTTGTCCTACTAATAACATCATACATCCCTTGGACTCACCTTTTTAGACTGGATGATATCTATATGAGCTTGGCTTAATTGATTAAGTAACTGACCAGTTGAAATATCTTCTACCTATATTTTTATTTTTATTACTTATATTTATCTATATTTTTAATAATTAATATTTTTAATAATATGAACTGTTAGTTTTATATTAACTATTTTTAATTAAATTATTGTGGGGATTTTTAAGTGGATGGGAGGATGGTAGTGATGGCATGAATGAATGGGACTATTTTAGTAATTATTGGAATGAATGGAATACTGTGAATGAAAATGAATGGGAGGGGGGGTGATAGATGGAATGGAGTGGGTGGGGGGATTATAATATGTATGGAATGAATGAATATGACATGAATGGAATTTTTGGCACACCTGATGCTGGAAGGGCAGGAGGGGAGGGGACACTTATCTCTGGGGTGGCAGAGGGTCAAAATATCCCGGTCTTGCTGGGGAGAGGCAGGTATGGCGGAAGCCATGGAGCTAGCCATTCCAGGGGAAGGAAGGATCGCTGCTTAGTAGCGATCCCTTCTTCAGGCTCCATGAACTTAACTCAAGGCACTGGTGATGAGTGTAATTCTGGCCCTGGGCTCAAGTTGTTGCTACTCAATGCCAGGTCGGTGGTAAATAAAGCTCTCCTCATCCGGGATCTGATCCTGGATGAGGAGGCCGACCTGGCTTGTGTGACTGAAACCTGGCTGGGCCTGGAGGGAGGAGTTCCTCTCTCTGAAATTTGCCCAGCTGGGTTTCGGGTATGGCACCAACCTCGACCCCAGGGAAGGGGGGGGAGTGGCTATTATAGCCAGGGAGAGTCTTGGCCTGCGTAGGCTCATTGCTCCAGAGGTTGCGGGTTGCAAGTCCCTCCTGGTGAAGTTGGACTTAGGGGTTCAGGTGGGCTTGTTACTCACGTACCTGCCTCCCAGCTGCGTGTCAACAGCCCTGCCTGTGCTACTCGAGGAGGTGGCCGGGCTGGCGGTGGAGTTCCCCAGACTTATCGTCCTGGGGGACTTCAATCTGCCGTCGCTCGGCGGTTCCTCTGGACTGGCACAGGAGTTCATGGCCACCATGACAGCCATGGACCTGACTCAAGTAGTTCAGGGTCCGACTCACGAGGGTGGGCACGCACCCGATATGATATTCCTCTCTGAGCAACTGAGTAATGATCTGAGATTAAGGGGCTTAGAAGTGTTGCCTTTGTCGTGGTCAGATCATTTCCTACTGTGGCTTAACTTCCTGGCTCCAATCCTTCCCTGCAGGGAGGCGGAACCAATTAAGAGGTTCCGCCCCAGACGCCTGATGGATCCAGAAGGCTTCCAGATGGCGCTTGGGGTTATTCCAGATACACTTGTCCACAGTTCGGCAGAGTCTCTTGCTGAGGCCTGGAACAAGGCTGCAGGGGAGGCTCTTGATCGGATTGCGCCATTGCGACCTCTCCATGGCACTAGACCCCGTAGAGCTCCATGGTTCAACGAGGAGCTCCGGGTGTTGAAGCACCAGAAGAGACATCTGGAGAAGCGATGGAGGAAGAGTAAGTCCGAATCCGATCGAACACTTGTAAGAGCTCATATTAAGACTTACAAAGTGGCGCTCAAGGTGGCAAGATGCGCATATCATGCCGCCTTGATTGCATCAGTGGAATCCCGCCCGGCTGCTCTGTTTAGGGTAACCCGCTCCCTTCTTAATCAGAGGGGAGTTGGGGAGCCCTTGCAGAGTAGTGCCGAGGATTTTAACACGTTTTTCGCTGATAAAATCGCCCGGATCCGAGCGGACCTTGACTCCAATTGTGAAACAGAGTCGACTGACAATGAGTCAGTCGAGGTGACTGGGGCTAAACGTCTTTGTCCATCTCTCTGGGGGGAGTTTGACTTGGTGACACCTGATGAAGTGGACAAGGCCATTGGAGCTGTGAGTTCCGCCACCTGTTTACTGGATCCGTGTCCCTCTTGGCTGGTTTCGGCCAGTCGAGGGGTGACACGGAGCTGGGTCCAGGAGATTGTCAACGCCTCCTTGGGGAGGGGGTCCTTTCCGCCCCTTTATAAGGAGGCGGTTGTGCGCCCCCTCCTCAAGAAGCCTTCCCTGGACCCAGCCATTCTTAATAACTACCATCCAGTCTCCAACCTTCCCTTCATGGGGAAGGTTGTCGAGAAGGTGGTGGCACTTCAACTCCAGCGGTCCTTGGATGAAGCCGATTATCTAGGTCGTCAGCAGTCTGGATTCAGGCCCGGCTACAGCACGGAAACTGCTTTGGTCGCGTTGATGGATGATCTCTGGCGGGCCTGGGACAGGGGCTTGTCCTCTGTCCTGGTGCTCCTTGACCTCTCAGCGGCTTTCGATACCATCGACCATGGTATCCTTCTGCGCCGGCTGGAGGGGTTGGGAGTGGGAGGCACTGTTCTTCAGTGGTTCTCCTCCTACCTTTCCGGTCGGTCGCAGTCAGTGTTAGTGGGGGGTCAGAGGTCGACCCCGAGGTTTCTCCCTTGTGGGGTGCCTCAGGGGTCGGTCCTCTCCCCCCTGCTATTTAATATCTACATGAAACCGCTGGGTGAGATCATCCAAGGGCATGGGGTGAGGTATCATCAATATGCCGATGATACCCAGTTGTACATCTCCACCCCATGTCCAGTCAACGAAGCAGTGGAAGTGATGTTGGGGGCTGGAGGGTGTTGGGGCCTGGATGGGTGTCAACAAACTCAAACTCAACCCAGACAAGACGGAGTGGCTGTGGGTTTTGCCTCCCAAGGACAATTCTATCTGTCCGTCCATTACCCTGAGGGGGGAATTATTGACCCCCTCAGAGAGGGTCCGCAACTTGGGCGTCCTCCTCGATCCACAGCTCACATTAGAAAAACACCTTTCAGCTGTAGCGAGGGGGGCGTTTGCCCAGGTTCGCCTGGTGCGCCAGTTGCGGCCCTATTTGGACCGGGAGTCATTGCTCACAGTCACTCATGCCCTCATCACCTCGAGGCTCAACTACTGTAACGCTCTGTACATGGGGCTACCTTTGAAAAGTGTTTGGAAACTTCAGATCGTGCAGAATGCAGCTGCGAGAGCAATTATGGGCTTCTCCAAGTATGCCCATATCACTCCAACACTCCGCAGTCTACATTGGCTGCCGATCAGTTTCCGGTCACAATTCAAAGTGTTGGTTATGACCTATAAAGCCCTTCATGGCACCGGACCAGAATATCTTCGGGACCGCCTCCTGCCGCACGAATCCCAGCGACCGGTTAGGTCCCACAGAGTTGGCCTTCTCCGGGTCCCGTCGACTAAACAATGTCGTCTGGCGGGACCCAGGGGAAGAGCCTTCTCTGTGGGGGGGCCAACCCTCTGGAACCAGCTCCCCCCTGAGATTAGGATTGCCCCCACCCTCCCTGCCTTTCGTAAACTCCTTAAGACCCACCTTTGCCATCAGGCATGGGGGAACTAAAACACCTCCCCCTTGCCCATGTTGTTTTGTTGATTGATTGACTGTGTGCCTGTTTTTTATATATACTGTTTTTATGAGATTATTAATTTTAAATTGTAACTAGATGGGTGGGCATTGGATTTGGTATTATGTACTGTACAGTTTTTTATTATTGTTGTGAGCCGCCCCAAGTTTGCGGAGAGGGGCGGCATATAAATCCAATAAACCTAACCTAACCTAACCATGTTTATTCAAGCCTTGGGCTTGCATACTTCAAACTCTTTGGGTACCCTCCCAAAAGTTGCTATTAAAATGTAATTGTCAACATATTGAATGGGTGAACAGTGCAGTCAGGCAGTAGGGAAAGCAAGTAGAATGCTTGGCTGCGTAGCTAGAGGAATAACAAGCAGGAAGAGGGAAATTGTGGTCCCGCTGTATAGAGCGCTGGTGAGACCACATTTGGAATACTGTGTTCAGTTCTGGAGACCTGACCTACAAAAATATATTGATCAAATGAACGGGTCCAAAGACGGGTTGCAAAAATGGTGGAAGGCCTTAAGCATCAAACTTATCAGGAAAGACTTCATGAACTCCACCTGTAGCGTCTGGAGGACAGAAGGGAAAGGGGGGACACGATCGAAACATTTAAATATGTTCAAGGGTTAAATAAGGTTCAGGAGGGGAAGAGTAGTAGATGCTTGGAACAAACTTTCAGCAGACATCAGTAAATCCACAGTATCTGAATTTGAACATGCCTGAGATAAACATAGATCCATCCTAAGATAAAATACAGGAAATAGTATAAAGGCAGACATGAGGTCTTTTTCTCCCGTCAGTCTTCTATGTTTCTATGGATGGGAGAAACCCTGACTTTATTTTCACTTTACAACCCTATAATCCCTTAATTCGGGATATACAAACTGAAATTGAAGCTAAGTATTTACCGACCAGGTAACCTTCCTAACACCAAACTGGAGTTCCCAGCAGATCTTTTTATTTTCTTTGTACCCTAAGAGTGAAACAATAGGGCCTAGAAAGCCTAGAACTACGGCGACTAAAACACGATTTGAGTATTGCCCACAAGATCATATGCTGCAATGTCCTACCGCTCAATGACTACTTCAGCTTCAACCGCAACAACACAAGAGCACGCAACAGATTCAAACTTAATACGAACCGCTCCAAACTTGACTGTAAAAAATATGATTTCAACAATCAAGTTATCGAAGCGTGGAACTCATTGCCGGACTCAATTGTGTCAACCCCTAACCCCCATCACTTCTCCCTTAGACTCTCCACGATTGACCTCTCCAGGTTCCTAAGAGGCCAGTAAGGGGCGTAGATAAGTGCACTGGTGTGCCTTTCGTCCCCTGTCCAATTGTCTTTCCTTTCTCTCACTTATCATATATATTCTCTTTCCTTTATATATCCTCTCCTCTAAGTTTACTTTTATTTATTTATTTATTTATTTATTTATTTATTTATTTATTTATTTATTTATTTATTTATTTATTTATTTATTTATTTATTTATTTATTTATTTATTTATTTATTTATTTATTTATTTATTTATTTATTTATTTATTTATTTATTTATTTATTTATTTATTAGTTGGACTTGTGTGTCGCCCCTCTCCGAAGACTCGGGGCGGCTCACAACAAATAAAACAGTCACAACAATCCAACTAATTAAAATATTTAACGATTTAAGAAAACCCCATGTAATAGCAAACACACACACAAACATACCATATATAAATTTAACGTGCCCAGGGGAGATGTTTAGTTTCCCCATGCCTGCCGGCAAAGGTGGGTCTTAAGGAGTTTTCGGAAGGCAGGAAGAGTAGGGGCAGTTCTAATCTCCGGGGGGAGTTGGTTCCAGAGAGCCGGTGCCGCCACAGAGAAGGCTCTTCCCCTGGGACCCGCCAACCGACATTGTTTAGTTGACAGGACCCGGAGAAGACCCACTCTGTGGGACCTAATCGGTCGCTGGGATTCGTGCGGCCGGAGGCGGTCTCGGAGATATTCTGGTCCGATGCCATGAAGGGCTTTAAAGGTCATAACCAACACTTTGAATTGTGACCGGAAATTGATCGGCAGCCAATGCAGACTGCGGAGTGATGGTGAAACATGGGCATACCTAGGTAAGCCCATGACTGCTCTCGCAGCCGCATTCTGCATGATCTGAAGTTTCCGAACACTTTTCAAAGGTAGCCCCATGTAGAGAGCATTACAGTAGTCGAACCTCGAGGTGATGAGGGCGTGAGTGACTGTGAGCAATGAGTCCCGGTCCAGATAGGGCCGCAACTGGTGCACCAGGCGAACCTGGGCAAACGCCCCCCTCGCCACAGCTGAGAGATGGTTTTCTAATGTGAGCTGTGGATCGAGGAGGACGCCCAAGTTGCGGATCCTCTCTGAGGGGGTCAATAATTCCCCCCCCCAGGGTGATGGACGGACAGATGGAATTGTCCTTGGGAGGTAGAACCCACAGCCACTCCGTCTTATCCGGGTTGAGTTTGAGTCTGTTGACACCCATCCAGGCCCTTATATATATTACTACATGTCTATTTTTCTTCCTATGTATTTGTGTATTGGACAAATGAATAAATAATAAATAAATGAATAAATGAATGAATGAATGAATGAATGAATGAATGAATGAATGCTGCCACCTAGTTTTGAACTCTCAACTTTCCAAGTGTGAGACAAGCTTCTTCACCACTAGGCCACCATGCCACTGGAGAAATTCTCACTAATCGTGTCCAAATCTGCCTGTCTGTGATTTGGTTGAGTTTTGCCAGCTGAATTATTCAGATCAAAGCTTTGGCTTTAAAAAGTGCCCTATTGCTTGAGCTCAAATAACCCATTTCCAAACTAATTTAAAGGTTGTTGTTGTTGTTTTTTAAAAAAACAACCTTTAATGGTTTAATCATTTGAGTTGCTCTTCTCCAAACTTTTTCCAAAGTGTCAACATCTTTTTGATAATGTGATGACCAAAATTAGGTGTGGTCTTATTAAACACTCACTTTAGTAAACTTGTACGAAACTAATTCATGATATGAATGTAGGACTGTGATTGATTGAAAGAATGAATGTCAGGTTTTAAATAATTCTGGGGTTTTAGCACCAGTTTTATGTTTGGGTTTCTCTTGTTGTATTTTGTATTTTATTCCTATTTTTGTAAGCTGCCCTAAGTCTACAGAGAAGGGTGGCATAGAAATCCAAATCAAACAATCAATCAATAAACTAACTAACTCTCATTTTCCCAGTTCTTTCTGTCCCGTTAAGCTATGAACATTTCGAAATTGTAAACATATACTGTCTGCATTCTTCATTCTTCTCCCGGCTTAAAGCAAAAAAATAAAAATAACTATCACTTAATCACATCTAGAAATACTCCCGTGCGTTGCTGAGTCCCGATAGAGATGGATGAAGCTGTATTTACGAGCTGATTTTCTTTCTGTAGTTAGAAAAACATTACCCACCGAAGGCTGCTTGTTGTTTATGTAGATATTTACACAGCGTATTTGTTTTAGCAAGCTGTTTTTTCACCCTTCTTGTAATCCATTCTTCTTCCTTTGTTGCTCAGAATCAAATGGTTCCACTGTAATGTGTTTTTCCCAAGACCGTTTTCATAGGTTCCTCGTATGGAAATTGTATTTCTCAGTAAGCCGCCCATAATCAAATTATTCCCGCCACTGTTGTCCATTAATAGGGTATCTTTTACATCATTTTTTCGCTAATCTTCTCCCGTTAAACCTCTCTAGGGCTTCTTAATCCTGAAGAAAGTTAAGGAAATATCAACTCCAAATTAAGGTATAGGATTATTATTATTTTTTACAGATACTCATACCTCAAGGGAGTGGGCCGGTGGTCTAGAGGTAGAGCTATCACCTCGCAATCAAGAGGCCGTGAGTTTGATCCTAGGTAGTGTTCTGGTTTCTGGTAGAAATTTATTATTATTATTTATTATTTATTGGATTTGTATGCCGCCCCTCTCCGCGGACTCGGGGCGGCTAACAACAGTGACAAAAACAGAATGTAAAAATCCAATACTAAAACAGCTAAAAACCTTTGTTATAAAACCAATCATACATACAAACATACCATGCATAAATTGTAGAAGCCTAGGGGAAAAGATTATCTTAGTTCCCCCCATGCATGACGGTAGAGGTGGGTTTTGAGGAGCTTACGAAAGGCAAGGAGGGTGGGGGCTATTCTAATCTCTGGGGGGAGTTGGTTCCAGAGGGTCGGGGCTGCCACAGAGAAGGCTCTTCCCCTGGGCCCCGCCAACCGACATTGTTTAGTTGATGGGACCCGGAGAAGGCCCACTCTGTGGGACCTAACTGGTCGCTGGGATTCGTGCGGCAGAAGGCGGTCCCTGAGATAATCTGGCCCGGTGCCGTGAAGGGTTTTATAGGTCATAACCAACACTTTGAATTGTGACCGGAAACTGATCGGCAACCAATGCAGACTGCGGAGTGTTGGTGTAACATGGGCATATTTGGAAAAGCCCATGATTGCTCTCGTAGCTGCATTCTGCACGATCTGAAGTTTCCGAACAGTTTTCAAAGGTAGCCCCATGTAGAGAGCATTACAGTAGTCGAGCCTCGAGGTGATGAGGGCATGAGTGACTGTGAGCAGTGACTCCCGGTCCAAATAGGGTCGCAACTGGTGCACCAGGTGAACCTGGGCAAGATTCCTTGTAATTTAGCAATTACAAATAACTCTTATTAAATGCATCATTTCATGAATAAAGGAACTCCATTTATTTCTCTGCTCTCCTGTAATTCAAGCACATTCCGTACAGCACTCGGTCCGTTATCTTTCTCTTAGCTGCATTTCTCACATTCCTCCTTCTGCTTCACTTAAACAAGATTTATTTTCCTAACAGCATCACTTTGAAAAAACAGTAGCACTGCCTGTACTTTGGCATAACCATGGGTTTTGTTGTAGAAAACTAGTTGGGTTTTGTTGTAGAAAACCATGGGTTTTGTTGTAGAAAACTAGTTGGGTTTTGGCAATATTATATAAACAAACTAATAATGTATGGTTAAATGTATTGGAATAACTTTAAGAGTTAGTGTTGAAGGTTGCCATAAGAGGGAGCCAGAGGTGTGATTCTCCCTGTCTTTGACTGTCTGTTTTCTCTGCTATTTCTGTTATTGCTATAGTAAGACTTGTGTGCTCAAATGATGATTAGAAACATAGAAACATAGAAGACTGACGGCAGAAAAAGACCTCATGGTCCATCTAGTCTGCCCTTATACTATTTCCTGTATTTTATCTTGCAATGGATATATGTTTATCCCAGGCATGTTTAAATTCAGTTACTATGGATTTGCCAACCACGTCTGCTGGAAGTTTGTTCCAAGGATCTACTACTCTTTCAGTGAAATAATATTTTCTCATGTTGCTTTTGATCTTTCCCCCAACTAACTTCAGATTGTGTCCCCTTGTTCTTGTGTTCACTTTCCTATTAAAAACACTTCCCTCCTGAACCTTATTTAACCCTTTAACATATTTAAATGTTTCAATCAGGTCCCCCCTTTTCCTTCTGTTCTCCAGACTATACAGATGGAGTTCATGAAGTCTTTCCTGATACGTTTTATGCTTAAGACCTTCCACCATTCTTGTAGCCCGTCTTTGGACACGTTCAATTTTGTCAATATCTTTTTGTAGGTGAGGGCTCCAGAACTGAACACAGTATTCCAAATGTGGTCTCACCAGCACTCTATATAAGGGGATCACAATCTCCCTCTTCCTGCTTAACTGAACAAATAAGACTTATAGTTTTGTATATGTATTGACTGATTTATCTGGGTATGACTAGCTGGGTATGACTAGGATTGCTCTTGGTCAGGGGTAGGCAAATGACTTGTGGACTTCAACTCCCAGAATTCCTGAGCCAATCATGCTAGCTCAGGAATTCTGGGAGTTGAAGTCCACATGTCATAGAAGAGCCAACTTTGCCTGCCCCTGTTCTTTGCCTAAGATATTTGCCAAAGTAAATAATATTTTATACACTTAACTGAACAGGCACGGATAAATATTTCTGGTTTGTTTGTTACAAATGTTTCCCTGTCCAATCCTGTCCTCCCCTGTCCTGTCCTATTCTATTCTTCATTCCAATATTATTATGTTCTGTTCTGTTCTGTTCTGCTCTATTCTATTCTATTATGTTCTGTTCTATTCTTCATTCCAATATTATTCTGTTCCGTTCCATTCCATTCCATTCTATTCTTCTCCTGTTTTGTTTTGTTTTGTTTTGTTTTGTTTTGTTTTGTTTTGTTTTGTTTTGTTTTGTTCCGTTCTATCCATTCAGAGGGGGCTGAAGATTAGAGGCTTTGAAACAGAAAAGCTGTATACAGCTTCCTTATGTAAACCAGAAACTTCTCCCCCTCTTTGTTCCAGTTTCCATTCAGAAATATTATTAGCTTGCCTCTTGAGCTAACTTCTATTACTTGCTTCGACGCTTTTACCTTGCATTTCTCCGGTTCTAATTTGACCCTTTTTTTTCCCCATCCCAGTTTCTAAAAATGCACTTCTCCCTTGTGCTAAGAATGGATTTCTTCTGAAGGAGGCTGTCATGAAGCTCCTTTGTGATTCCAATTAGACCCAAGCAAGACCAAGGTGCCTCTTTTCTTTTCTCTCTCTCTCTCTTTTTAAAATTAGAATTTGTGGGTGGTTTTTTTTTTTGTTACAAAGGCCACGTTGCTATCTGTCTCCCAGACTGTTTCCCAGTTCTTTGAGCAATAACTGTTTCCTGGATTAGGACTGCCAGATTTGGAGCACCCAACAGGAGAAGAATGGAGAAGGCAAGGGTTTGTTTCACATTTGAGAGTGACCTAATTAATGCTGCTTTGCTCAACTGGGCATCGGTGGACAATTATCTTCCAAAGTTTCACATTTCTCTAAACTTTGAAGGAATGGAATGGAAAAGTATTGAAGTGAAGAATAGAATAGAGTAGAGTAGAACAGAATAGAATGGAATGGGATAGAAAATAGAATAAGGGAAGGAATGGAATGGAATGGAGTGGAGTGGAATGAAATAGAATAGAGTAGAGTGGAATGGAATGGAATAGAAAATAGAATAAGGGAAGGAATAGAATGGAATGGAATGGAATGGAATAGAAAATAGAATAAGGGAAGGAATAGAATGGAGTGGAATGAAATAGAGTAGAGTGGAATGGAATGGAACAGAAAATAGAATAAGGGAAGGAATGGAATGGAATGGAATGGAGTGGAGTGGAGTGGAACGGAACAGGACAGAACAGAACAGGGCAGGGCAGGGCAGAACAGAACAGAACAGAACAGAATTCTTTATTGGCCAAGTGTGATTGGACACACAAGGAATTTGTTTTGGTGCATATGCTCTCAGTGTACATAAAAGAAAAGATAAATTTGTCAAGATTCATAAGGTGCGACACTTAATGATAGTCGGGGTACAAATAAGCAATCAAATCATATTAGGAACCAGTTAATATAAATTGTAAGGATGCAAGCCACAAAGTTACATTCATACAGTTCCTATGTGGCTCAGCCAAACTGGCTGATGCCCAGGTTTTTCTAAGAATTAAAATCTAGAATATCTCGAAGGCAGTGATTTGATTGAATCTCCAGACAGAAAAGTTTGACTTTTCACGCAGCAAAGATTTGCCACTCAAAAAGCAATGTTTTTAGCAGAGACCACAGGGGGCGTTCTATGAAATCATGGAAGTGTTTTATCAAGGGCAGAGAATAAAATATGAGGATAATCCCTGATTAAAGAGGGCTGTCAGAAGGCATGCTTTTGATTTTTCCCTTGTATTTTCCTAACCTGCCACCTGCAATTCAAAAGACTTCTAAATTTGTCATCTTAAAGGTGATGACATGCAAAGAGAGGAAAAAATGAGAGAGAGAAAGAAAGAAAGAAAGAAAGAAAGAGGGAGGGAGGGAGAGAGATGGGGAGGGAGAGAGGGAGGGAGAAGGAAGATGGGGAGGAAGAGAGGGAGGGAGAAAGGGAGAAAGAAAGACAAGAAAGAAAGAAAGAAAGAAAGAAAGAAAGAAAGGAGGGAGGGAAGGAAGGAAGAGGGAGGGAGAGAGATGGGGAGGAAGAGAGGGAGGGAGAAGGAAGATGGGGAGGAAGAGAGGGAGGGAGAAAGGGAGAAAGAAAGACAAGAAAGAAAGAAAGAAAGAAAGGAAGAAAGAAAGAAGGAAGGAAGGAAGGAAGATGGAAGGAAGGAAGGGAAGGAAGGAAGGAAGGGAAGGAAGGAAAGGAATGAAGGAAGGAAGGAAAAAAGAAAGAAAGAAAGAAAGAAAGAAAAGATGGGGAGGGAGGGAGTGAAAGAAAGGGAGAGAAAGGGAAACAAGAAAGAAAGAAGGGAAGGAAGGAAGGAAGGAAGGAAGAATAGAGATGGGAGGAAGAGGGAGAGAGAAAAAGAGCAACAGACAGATTTCTCAACATCTTCTTTTGCTGAGTGTCAGCAGAGTTTTGAACTTTTAACAGACGTTTTAACAATAGTCCTAATAATATTTTCCAAAAGTTGCCCAAGCCCCTTCCATAAATGGAGGTTGCTGGGGTTTTTTAATTATTTATTTATTGACGGAAAAGGAATGGATAAAAGTACAAGAGAGGGATGAAAAAAAAGAACGAATCCGCGATCATAAAAAAAGGTTGCTTTCAACTTGGGAAAAAGGAAGGGAAATTTTTAAAAAAGAAAAAACTAGCAAACATCATCAGCATTTGAAAATAAAGGAGGGAGCTGAATAAATTAGTTGGCAAAGAATCTGTCTGTGCACTTCAGAGATGAGCGAGCTCGTTTCTTTGAGTGAGCAGGGGAAAAAAAATAAGATTAAAAAAAAGGAGGCCACTGGAACTGCCGATCTGCTAATGTAGGACAATTAAATCAATCCTTCAACAGGCTGAGAAGACGGCGGCGGCTTCTGTATTATCAACTACAGTTTGCTACTAACTTGGATTGCGGCTGTTGTGAGTGGTCCACAACCGGGTCAGTTAGTCACAGATTCTGAGGACGATGGTACCCTAGACCAGTGTTTCCCAACCTTGGCAACTTGAAGATATCTGGACTTCAACTCCCAGAATTCCCCAGCCAGCATTTATATATAGCGAGACAAATCTGATATTAAAAAGAAGCATATAAAACCCTATCATATTTAAAACAGAAACAACACATACATACCAAACATAAAATATAAAAAGCCTGGGGGAAAGGTATCTCAACTCCCTCATGCCTGGCGGTATAGGTGGGTCTTGAGTAGTTTACGAAAGACAGGGAGGGTGGGGGCAGTTCTAATCTCCGGGGGGAGTTGATTCCAGAGGGTCAGGGCCGCCACAGAGAAGGCTCTTCCCCTGGGGCCCACCAAATGACATTGTTTAGTCGATGGAACCTGGAGAAGGCCGACTCTGTGGGACCTTATCGGCCGCTGGGATTCGTGCGGTAGCAGGCGGTTCCAGAGGTACTCAGGTCCAATGCCATGTAGGGCTTTAAAGGTCATAACCAACACTTTGAATTGTGACTGGAAACTGATCGGCAGCCAATGCAGGCCACGGAGTGTTGTAGAAACTTGGGTGAATCTGGGAAGCTCCACGATGGCTCTTGCGGCCATTAGAAGTTGTGAATGCTCCAACACTGGAAGTTTTAAAGAAGAATTTGGGTAGCTATTGTCTATAACGGTGTAGGGTTTCCTGCTTGGATTAGTGGGTTGGACCAGAAGGCCTTCAAGATCCCTTCCAACTTTATTGTCCTGCTATTCTGTGTTGTGGTTAGCTCTGGCCCAGCTCCTGCCCCAAGGACTATGGATGTGGGGGAGACATCCACATGCTGCAGGCCTGTTTTGCCCCGGTGGAATCTGCTGATGAAGGCTCCTCTGACCAAGAAGACATGAGTGACAGGGAGGAGGAGAATGTGGCAGACAGCTCAGAAGGAGATCGATTATCTAGCTCCTCCTTGGATTCAGAACAAGAGTTAATGATACAGCCACACATGCGGAGAGCGATGCATAGGCAACAACAACTGAGAGATTATTATCAAAGAAAATGAGGCCACCTGTGGTAATTAGTGAGGCTGCTATAAATAGCAGCCTGTGGGTTTGGCCATTGTGGAGGATTATCTGATCGTTGTGTTCCGTGACTGCTTTACTGACTTTGACCTTTTGTGTGCTGATTTTTCCCCGCTTTGAAACTAAACCAGAGCAAAGTGTGTTTCACTTTGTGAAAGAAGAAGGGCTGTGAATTGCCTCACAGCTGCAAGCTAAGTATCACAGAACTGATAAGGGACTTGTACAAATTACCAGTTTGTTTGGAGACGAGTGCTCTTGGCTATACCAAAAGAGGGCTTGGTTTAAGTGAATTTTCATTATAAAGAACATTGTTTTGAATTTTCAAACGTGTGTGTGTCTGAAATTTGTACCTGTGGATTTTTGGAAGGATTCCACCAGAGAGCCCGACAGAACATTCTGTTAAATCTATAGTCCAAAAGGAAGAACTTATAGACAGTTCTGAATGGCCCACCGAAACCTGAGCCATTTCCCAGGTTTTGAAGGTCAAAAACAGGATCTGAAGGAGAACGGCAATTCATGTGTTCTCTAAAGAAAGTTAGGAAGCCCTAAACTTTTAAAAAAGCAAACTCTGAATTTTGTAAAACTGATTTTAAAAAAAAAGTGTTAGGAAGGGGAAAAAAAGAATAGATTTATCCCTTTCTAGGGGGTGGTGATGGTTTTCTAATCAACTTTATTCATCTTGTAATCCTACCCTGGATTTTCCATTTTTCTTTTTGTTCAGTGGTAATAACTGCCGGATGGGGAAGGACAAAAGTACTTATTATTTTGTCCATGTGTGATCGCAGCTAGTATTTTCCAATTTTGCTTCCACACAGGTAGCTATTGAAAAAAAGAAGAAGCTGTATCCTTTATTTATAAGCAGCAATTTCAGCTTTATTAAGATACAACATACATTTAGGAGGAGGAGTTTTCCACCTTCTGGTCAAGGACCAGCATGATCATCCATGGTCCTGGAGTTATTTGGACAAGGAAAATAGTTCAAGATTTCTCTTCTCTTTCCTTCCCACTCTCCCTTTCTTCTTCTTTTCTCTCTCCTTCCTTCCTTCTCTCCTTCTCCACTCTTTCTCTTCTCCCCCTCCCTCCTTTTCTTCTTCTCTCTCCCTCCTCCTTCTCTTTTCCATTCCATTCATTCTCCATATATATATATATACATACACAAAGACATTTAAAAACATTGGATATTTGTGTGGCAAATCTGTGTTACATTTCTTACTGTGCTCACAACCTATTGTACAACTATTTTACATATTTACGAGTCTACGGAGAGGGGCGACATACAAATCTAATAAATGAGTGAGTGAGTGAGTGAGTGAGTGAGTGAGTGAATAAGTAAGTAAGTAAGTAAGTAAGTAAGTAAGTAAGTAAGTAAACAAACAAACAAACAAACAAACAAACAAACAAATAAATAAATAAATAAATAAATAAATAAATTTATTGTAGACCGGCCGTATACATTGATCTATATCTAATCCTATATCTATTTTTCCTAAACCCATTTGTCACCAAGAAATATCTCTATTTTTTAAAAAAAATTCACTCCTACAACTATTGTTATGACTAAATATACATTTATTACTTGGTCCTTTTCTCCTTCTCTTCTCCTCTTCTCTTTCTTTCCCTCCTTTTCTTCTCTTCTCTTTTCCCTCCTTCCTTCCTTCTCTCCTTCTCTTCTCCACTTCACTCCACTCCACCTCTCCTCTCTTCTCACTCCTTCCTTTCTTCACTCCTTCTTTTCCATTTCATCTCTTCTCCTCTTCTCTTTCTTTCCCTCCCATTCTTCTCTTCTCTTCTCTCTCCTTCTCTCCTTCTCTTCTCCACTCCACTCCACCTCTCTTCTCACTCCTTCCTTTCTTCACTCCTTCTTTTCCATTTCACCTCTTCTCCTCTTCTCTTTCCTTCCCTCTCTCCCTTTCTTCTTCTCTTCTCTCTCCTTTTTCCCTCCCTCTCTCTTCTCCACTTCTCTTCTCTCCCCTTCCTTCTCTCCTCTCCTCTCTTCTCTGCAAGATACCACCATCTTCTCATTGGTTGCTTCAGATGGATCATCTTAGCAGCCTGCCTACGACTCTACCTTTAATGCAACCGCCTGTATATTTATTGATGAATGACTATATAGATATGTAAATACACTATCTGCCTGCCACGAATGCATATTTACATATGCTCCTTCAGGTTTTCTTAATTATTTCATCACTTAGCAGTCCACATTTAATTCTGCTGGGTTTTCATTACCAAAACGCCATGCTTTTTTCTCCCAACGTCCCGAACTTTATCTTGTGCAATGCATGTGTGTGTGTGTCATCTCGTTTTCAGTTTCTTAATGATCTTTTAATGAGATGTCAATTAACGAGGCAAACTTGGGGAAGCAGGCATTGAGCAATGGTTGCTTTCCAGTGCATTGCAATTGTTCAGATTGTAATAATTCTTGGAATGGCATACTCTCCCTCCCTCCCTTTCTCTCTCTTTCTCTCCCCCCCTCTCTCGTCTCTTTCTCTCTCTCCCTCTCCCTTTCTCTCTCTCTCTCTCCATTTCTCTCCTCTTTCTCTCTCTCTCCCTTTATTTCTCCCCCTCTTTATTTTCTCTTCTTTCTCTCTCTCTCCCCTCTCTCTTTTCCTTTCTCGTCTCTTTCTCTCTCTCTCATTCTTTCTCTCCCTGTCTCTCTCTTTCTCTCTTTCTCTCTTCCTTTCTCTCCTCCTCCTCTCTCTCTCCCTTTCTTTCTCTCCCCCTCTTTCTCTTCTTCTTTCTCTCAATTTCTCTCTCTCCCTTATTTCTCTCTCTTCCTTTCTCTCCTCTTTCTTTCTCCCTTTCTCTCCTCTTTCTCTCTCTCTCTCATTCTTTGTCTCCCTGTCTCTCTCTTTCTCTTTCTCTACTTTTATCTCTTCCTTTCTCTCCTCTTTCTCTTTCTCTTTCTCTCTCTCTCTGTCTCTCCCTTTCTTTTTTTCTTTCTTTCCCTCTCTCTCTCTTTCTCTTTTTATCACCCATTCTCTCCTCTTTCTCTCTCTCTCCCTTTCTTTCTCTCCCCATCTTTCTCTTTTTCTCTTTCTTTCTTTCTTTCTCTCTCTCTCTCTTTCTCTCTCTTTCTCTTTTGCATTTCTCTCCCTTTCTCTCTCTTTTTCTCTCATATATCTACTACTCTGATTAAAGGAAGCCATAACTTTTGAACAAAGCACATGGGCGGAAGATGTGTGTGCAACCCAAACAGGTGTGCGCACATGGGCACACTCACATTGTCAGTGCTGGACGAACCAGTAGGGAACTTACATGAATCCCAACTACCTGTAGTAACCATCTCTGTAGCCACATTATCGGTATGATCTGTTTCACTCATAAAACACAAGGCAGGATGGAACAAAGTGAGAAATTGCCCACGTTTCCAGCATCGTCATAAAGAAAGAAACGACGGGTGATTTATTTATTTTTTTAAAGAGTATTTCTTACTTACTTTATTTTATACCGAAAAGAGTGCAAAACTGAGCTGACATCTTTATCCATCCACACCAAGGACTTGGAGCGTTCCATTGGTTTTTCCTTTTTTTTAAAGGGTTTAAATCACAATGAATTGCAATTTCTATTTCATTTGCTGCACGGGGATGTTGATTATGCCTAATCTCCTCAAGCAGGGAATTCTTGAATACCTACACCATTTATTCTTCACAATGTTCCTTTTTTTTCTCTTTTTTTGGTTCAATTAAAGAAGGAGGCGGTAGGCGTAAGGAGAAAGAGCTCTTTCCTTACTGAATCTCACCCGTTTCTTCATGACCGCCAGTTTCCGAAAAGCAGAAACATAGAAATATAGAAGATTGACGGCAGAAAAAGACCTCATGGTCCATCTAGTCTGCCCTTATACTATTTCCTGTATTTTATCTTAGGGTGGATATATGTTTATCCCAGGCCTGTTTAAATTCAGTTAGTGTGGATTGACCAACCACGTCTGCTGGAAGTTTGCTCCAGGCATCTACTACTCTTTCAGTCAAATAATATTTTCTCACGTCGCTTCTGATCTTTCCCCCAACTAACCTCAGATTGTGTCCCCTTGTTCTTGTGTTCACTTTCCTATTAAAAACACTTCCCTCCTAAACGTTATTTAACTCTTTCACATATTTAAATGCTTCGATCATGTCCCCCCTTTTCCTTCTGTCCTCCAGACTATACAGATTGAGTTCATTAAGTCTTTCCTGATCAGTTAAGACCTTCCACCATTTTTGTAACCCGTCTTTGGGCCCGTTCAATTTTATCCCTATCTTTTTGTAGGTGAGGTCTCCAGAACTGGACACAGTATTCCAAATGGGGTCTCACCAGCGCTCTGTATAGCGGGATCACAATCTCCCTTTTCCTCTTGTTATACCTCCAGCTATGCAGCCAAGCATTCTACTTGCTTTCCCTATTGCTTGACTGCACTGTTCATATATATCGAGACTGTCCTTTTTGACCCCTAAATCCTTCTCTTCTGAAGTTTTTTCTAACTGTTCAACTCCGGAGTTTTTTAAGTTTTCTTAATGGTCAGGACAATTAACCAGTGGAACAGCTTGCCACCAGAAATCACAGGCGCTCCATCACTGGATGTTTTCCAGAAGAGAAGGAAGAAGGAGGAGGAGGAGGAAGAAAAAGAAGGAGAAGGAGAAGGAGAAGGAGGAGAAGGAGAAGGAGAAGAAGGAGAAGGAGAAGGAGAAGAAGGAGAGGAGGAGAAGGAAGGAGGAGGAGGAGGAGGAGGAAGAAGAAGAAGAAGAAGAAGAAGAAGAAGAAGAAGAAGAAGAAGAAGAAGAAGAAGGGGAGGGGGAGGAGGAAGGTGAAGTAGAGGAGGAAAAAGAGACTTAGCGGTCCGGACAATTAACCAGTGGAACAGCTTGCCACCAGAAATCACAGGTGCTCCATCACTGGATGTTTTCCAGAAGAGACTAGACCCGTGATGGGGAACCTATGGTAGGTGGCACAGGTGGCACGTGGAGCCATATTGGAGGGCGCACGAAATGTTGCCCTATTTCAGCTTCAGCGCTCATGTGCATGCTAGCCAGCTGGTTCTTGGCCTTGGGGAAGGCCCGTTCGGATAAGCTTCCCTGAAGCCCTATAGTGCGAAAAAAATAGCCCAATGGACAAACTGAAAGTTTTGAAAACTGACTTCTTGTTTGCCCGTTGTGCTGCTTTTTGTACTCTGGGGCTGCAAGAAGCTTCGCTGAAGAAGAGGAAGAGGAAGGGGAGGAGGAGGAGGGGGAGGAGGAGAAAGAAGAAGGAAGAGAAGGAGAAAGAAGAAGAGGAAGAATTAGAAGAAGAAAAGAGGAAGAGGAAGGAGAGGAGAAGGAAGAAGGAGGAGGAGGAAGAAAAAGAAGGAGGAGGAGAAGGAGAAGGAGAAAAAAGAAGAAGAAGAAGAAGAAGAAGAAGAAGGGGAGGAGGAGGAAGAAGGAGGAGGAGGAGGAGGAGGAGAAGAAGAAGAAGAAGAAGGGGAGGAGGAGGAGGAAGAAGAAGAAGGGGAGGAGGAGGAGGAGGAAGAAGGAGGAGGAGGAGGAAGGAGGAGGAGGAGGAGGAGGAGAAGAAGAAGAAGAAGAAGGGGAGGAGGAGGAGGAGGAAGAAGAAGGGGAGGAGGAGGAGGAGGAAGAAGGAGGAGGAGGAGGAGGAGAAGAAGAAGGGGGAAGAAGGTGAAGTAGAGGAGGAAGAAGAGGTAAGAGGAAGAATGGGAAGGGGAAGAGAGGAGGAACATGACAATGACAATGACTGTTGGATCTTTGATGGTCTCTGAACTTTATTGTTTTCTTCCAAACCTTTCCTGTCCCAACTTGTATCATTATCAGTGCTAGAAGGAAGTGGAGTTTCTGGGGAGGAGGAATGGAGGAGGAGGAAGAAGAGGATGATGACTGTGACAACTGTGAGATTGGTTGTTTTCTTGCCAACATTTCATTACCCAACTTGGTAACATCATCAGGGTCATCGTCACATACGATGTCTTTACACTGCGATGAACAGCCAGCCGGCTGTTGTGCTGATTTAACCTAGTCACATCCTTGTCTGCCATACAACCGTTCCTCTAGGCAAGTAATTCTTGACAAACCTAGTTCTAAATTAAGGGTTTAAGCATCTGGAGAACTGTGATTTACTGCCTGTCCCTGATGTGAAACCCAACACCTATCTCTTCATCTGTCTTTGGATTCTCCCATGTTTGTCTGATTTCCCTCGGCGTGTCAATCCTCCACAAATTCAATTTTCTTTCTAACCTGCGATGAAGTTCTCATAAATCATGTTGCAGAAATAAATATGCAGATTCCTTGATGAGAGGCGGGGAAGGCCCTTTTGAGGAATAAAAAGCTTTCGTAACGGATAGATAATGTCATCAGAATCAATAGCGAGCAAGGGAATCTGCGGAGGGTGTCTGCATCACGTAGGAGAGTTTGCCCATGATCGATGGCTTCGGTGCATCCAGCAAGTCCCAGGGAAGTTCATAATCACCAGACGGCTAAAGTAGAGCTCAATTCCACGTGGCAGAAATCCTTAATGAATCCAAAGGTCATTTGTGGAAGAGGACCTAAACCAGACACGTTGAATGTCATAGAAGTGGAGGCTCTGCCAAGAGAGGACAACTCCACGAAAGGGGGGGGGGTTAGATCGATGGATAGATCGATGGATGGATAGATAGATGGATGGATAGATGGAGGGATGGAGGGAGGGAGGGATGGAGGGAGGGATGGAGGGAGGGATGGAGGGAGGGAGGGATGGAGGGAGGGATGGAGGGAGGGATGGAGGGAGGGAGGGATGGAGGGAGAGAGGTAGGATAGATAGATGGATGGATGGATGGATGGACGGACGGACGGATGGATGGAGGGATGGAGGGATGGATGGAGGGATGGAGAGAGAGAGGTAGGATAGATAGATAGATAGATAGATAGATAGATAGATAGATAGAGAAAGAGATAGGATAGATAATAGAGAGAGAGAGGATAGACGATAGATAGAGAGAGAGAGGGAGGGAGAGAATAGATAGATAGATAGATAGATAGATAGATAGATAGATAGATAGGTAGGTAGGTAGGTAGGTAGGTAGGTAGATAGATAGATAGATAGATAGATAGATAGATAGATAGATAGATAGAGAAAGAGAGAGGGGATAGATAGATAGATAGATAGATAGATAGATAGATAGATAGATAGATAGATAGATAGATAAAGAGATACATACATACATACATACATACATACATACATACATACATACATACATACATGATAGAGGATAGAGTGAGTGGAAGAGAGAGAGAAATGGAGAGAGAGAGAGAGAGAGAGAGAGAGATGATAGGTAGGTGGGTGGGTGGGTAGATAGCTAGATAGGTACGTAGATAAATGAGAGAATTAGATAGAGAGAGAGAGATGAGAGATTATAGAGAGAGAGATTACCATGGAGAACCACATCCAACTTTATCCTCTGATGAAAACACCCTTTGTAATAGTTGTTCATTTTTTCCCCCTTCCAAATTTAACCAGTCAAGCAAAAATAAAAGTCTTTCTGATAATTGATGGTTGGCCAGCAGGAATTGATTCTGTTCCCTTCTTATGGCTAAGAGAATGGTCCCTCTCCATTGGAAAGAGAAATTTATGGTTTCAATTACTCAGAGGATTGAAGACCTGATGTTTCTTCCAACTTATGAATGAGTCACTTACTGTTATAGATTATATATGGACAATTACAATGAAATATGGTCATCCTTTACTGAAGCTGTTTTATATAAAGGTTTATGGAGTCCTTGGTGCTTTCTGGATTGGGTGTTGTTGTTTTTTTGGCTTCTGGATGCGTCAAGGCCCAACTATGTAACATCATGTGAATGGATGCTGTTACCTAGTTGAGTCTTGAAACATCTGTGAGAAAACCACCAAGCTCAGAGGCCACCAAGGACACCACAGTCATACTCCTCCTCTTCCTCCTCCTTCCTCCTTCCTCCTCCTTCTTCCTCCTCCTCTTCCTCCTCCTTCTTCTTTTTCCTCCTCTTCCTCCTCTTTCCTCCTTCCTCCTCCTCCTTCTTCTTACTCCTCCTCCCTCCTCTTCCCCTTCCCCTTCTCTTTTCTTCTTCCTCTTCCTCTTCTTCTTCCCCCTCCCCTCCTCTTCCTCCTCCTTCCTCCTTCCTTCTCCTTCTTCCTCCTCCTCTTCCTCCTTCTTTTTCCTCCTCCTCTTTCTCCTCTTTCCTCCTTCCTCCTCCTTCTTCTTACTCCTCCTCCCTCCTCTTCCCCTTCTCCTTCTCCTTTCTTCTTCCTCTTCCTCTTCCTTTTCTTCTTCTTCTTCTTCTTCCCCCTCCCCTCCTCTTCCTCCTCTTCCTCCTCCTAAACGTCAGTCCCTTCTAGCACTGATAGTATTACCTAGTTGGGTAATGAGACAAGCTCAGCAAGCACCAAGAATCCCAACAGTCCAAAGATTGCAAAGATTGGTTTTCTTTTCCATAAACAGTAAAAATTTTGGCTGCCCATTACTGCACATGAGCTATTGTCCTAGTTCAGCTCCAAGTAGATATTTGTGCTTGCACAGGGGTGGTGGGAGGGCATTTTTGGCTTCCAGAGAGGCTCCAGGAGGATGAAGGAAGGCATTTTTACCCTCCCTCAGCTGCAGGGAAACCTTTGGAGCCTAGGGAGAGCAAAACACGAGCCTACAAGGCCCACCAGAAGTTGGGAAACAGGCCATTTCCAGCCTCCAGAGGGCCTCTGCGGGGTGAGGGAAGCTATTTTCCCCCTCCCCAGGCATTGAATTATGGGTGTGGGCACTCATGCATGCGCGATAGCATGTGCCCACACTCTTTCGGCTCCCCATCACTGATATAGGTTTTCCTTTTGTGAAGAGGGTTGGACTAGAAGACCTCCAAAGTCCCTTCCAACTCTTCCGTTCTGCTCTTTTCCTTCTCCAAACATTCAAGCATCCTTTCTGTCTCTTATCACTTCAACAGCAGCTCCTAACAAGTGTAAAACAATAGCAGGAACATAAACCCTACTAATTGTAGGGTGGGAAAAAGAGGCTTTTAAAAAAAACGTGGGGGAGGAGGAGAAAGAGTGATAAGGGAGGCACGGTAAACACTGGCAATCAAAATCACCCAGCATTTTGGGGGGTTTTGTGTTGTGTTGTGTTGTTGTTGTTTTCTGGAGTAGTCGTGCCCCACCATGCATGCCGAGCAGGCATTAAATTCTCACCCAATTCAAAAGCTTGCCATTATTCCGTAATTTTCTATGTAAATAAGATGTATTAGGGAACCACTCAAGCTATTAATTAAACAGCTGTTACAGAATCAGCGATAAAGGAAGCGGGGAAGGGAGGGCGGATGTGCAGAATTTCACTCGTCCCACCATCAATATTCCCCCTTTATATATATTTTTTCTAAGCCAAGTATTTATTTATTTATTTAATTTTGTCCAATGCAGAATAATCCACAATGAAGGTAGTAGAGGACAACTTCAAGGAAATAAAATTAGAGAAGGAATAGAAGAGAGATTACAGTATGCCGCACGAATCCCAGCAACCAGTTAGGTCCCACAGAGTTGGCCTTCTCCAGGTCCCATCGACGAAACAATGTCGTCTGGCAGGACCCAGGGGAAGAGCCTTCTCTGTGGCGGCCCCGACCCTCTGGAACCAACTCGGACCCAGATTGTAGGGGCAATATGCTGGCTCTGTTAAAAAGTGCTATTGCTAACATGTTATAAGCTGCCCTGAGTCTAAAGAGAAGGGCGGCATAAAAATCAAATAAATGAATGAATGAATGAATGAATGAATGAATGAATGAATGAATGAATGAATGAATGAATAAATAAACTCCCCCCGGAGATTAGGATTGCCCCCACCCTCCTTGCCTTTCGCAAACTCCTTAAAAGCCACCTCTGCCATCAGGCATGGGGAAATTGATTCCCCTGGGCCATTTACGCTTTACGTATGGTTTGTATGAGATGTAGGATTGTTTTTTATATTCAGGGTTTTAAATTGTTTTTTAACTATTGGATATGTACTGTGTTTTGTTGTTGTGAGCCGCTCCGAGTCTCCAGAGAGGGGCGACATACAAATCTAATAAATAATAATAATAATAATAATAATAATAATAATAATAATAATAATAATAATAGGATAAAATAAATCAATGAGAGAATAGAAGAAAGATAAAGGGATACAAGAGAAGATATATGGGATATAGGAGAGGCAATAGGACAGGGGTCAGAAGGCACTCTAGTGGACTTATGCACGCCCCTTACTGACCTTTTAGGAATCTGGAGAGGTCAACCATGGATGGTCTAAGGGTAAAACATTGGGGGTATGGCAGGGATGCATGGGCTTCATGCATTAAGAATCCCAAATGAGTTTTTTGTGGCATTGGTCAGAACAGGTTGACATATCTCCTGTTTTGATTGAACGCTGGGGAAAAAGGATCAATCAGAATCCTGGTTTTGCCATATTGCCAGTTACTGATAGGTCTTTTGAGGTCTTGAAAGAAAGGATGGGCCCTCCGCCTGTGGCTTTTATTTATTATTTTAGTTTAGTTTAATTTTTAAAAACTAGTTTTATTGAAAATTCATAAAAACGAACAGAGGTACATACAAAAAGTAGAAAGATCTCTCAATCTCTCTTCCCTTGTTTATTTTACTTTATATACAATTTTACATATTTTGCGGTCTTTCATATTGATATTTTTCTTGCTTTTCTAATATGTTCGTATATAAATAAATAAGGACTTAAATACATGATTTATATTAAGAAAAGGAAAGAAGAAAGAGAAAATAAAAGAGAAAATAAAAGAGAAAATAAAAAGAAAACATAATCAACAATTTTATACCTCCCTAATCAATTTGAAAAAGTTTGCCAGATCTTTAAAAAGTCTGGAATTTACCCGATTTACCCGATTATAAATTATGTATATTTTTGCAAGTCTGACATCAATGTCAGATTAATTGTTCCCTTTTCTTGTTCTCTTTTGTAACCAATTATACCATTTATCCCAGGATTTATTTTATTTTATTTATTTATTTTGTCTAATACATATTGTAGGTTTGTGAGGATATAATCATAGTAATATACATCAATAAAAGAATAGAAAAACATAAGGAATAACATAGAAGAAATCATCTTTGGGAATAATAGAGTTTATTTTCATGAAGCTAGTAAAAACATAAAAGAGGCATTAGGACAGGGGACGGAAGGCACGCTGGTGCACTTATGCACATCCCTTACTGACCTCTTAGCAATCTGAAGAGGTCAACCGTGGACCGTCTAAGGGTAAAATTTTGCGGGTTAGGGAATGACACAACAGAGTCTGGTCATGAGTTCCATGCTTTGACCACTCAATTACTACAGTCGTATTTTCTGCAGTCAAGTTTTATTTATTTTATTTATTATTTAGATTTTTATGCCGCCCCTCTCCGAAGACTCGGTGTTTGGAGCGGTTTACATTAATTTTGAATCTGTTGTGTGCTCGTGTGTTGTTGTGGTTGAAACTGAAGTAGTCGTTGACAGGCAGGACGTTGCAGGACATGATCTTATGGGCTATGCTTAGATCATGTTTAAGCTGATGTAGTTCTAAGCTTTCTAGACCCAGGATTGTAAGTCTAGTTTCGTAGGGTATTCTGTTTTCATTGCGTTGGTCAGAATGGTGGGTGTGTCTCCTGTTTTGATTGAGCACTAGGGAAGAATTCTGAATGGAACCTGGTTTTATCATATTATCAGCTATTGATAGGTCTTTTGAGGTCTTGAAACAAAGGATGAACCATCCACCTGTTGGTTTCCGTTGCATTGGTTAGAATGATAGAATAGAATGGAATGGAATGGGAATAGGAATAGGAAACAGAATATAGAATGGAATGGAATGGAGTGGAGTAGAGTGGAGTGGAATGGAAGAGGAAGAGGAAGAGAATAACAGAGTTGGAAGGGAACCCTGAAGTGAGTTGGGGGAAAGATCAAAAGCAACGTAAGAAAATATTATTTTACTGAAAGAGTAGTAGATGCTTGGAACAAACTTCCAGCAGATGTGGTTGGTCAATCCACAGGAACTGAATATAAACATGCCTAGGATAAACATATATCCATTGTAAGATAAAATACAGGAAATAGTATAAGGGCAGACTAGATGGACCATGAGGTCTTTTTCTGCCGTCAGTCTTCTATGTTTCTATGTTTCTAACCCATGCTGTTATTGTGTTGTGTTGTGTTGTTGTTTTTGTTGTTGTTATTATATTATTATTATTATTATTATTATTATTATTATTATTATTAAATGCAAGATAGGAAGATTTCCTGGCCATATTTTTCTCAAGGATGCAACGAGTCCTGTGACTTCGTCTTCTTAAATTCTTCGGTTTCTAGGTTGAAGTTCTAGTCCACAAGCCTCAATTTTGATGGCCTTCAATGCCCCCTCCAGTTCGGCACACTCCAAAATAAGCACCTTTGAAAAATAACATTGTGTCTCACCATTTCATTTTTCTCCATTGGCCCAAAACACCCGACAGATTATTAAATCTGTGTTCTTTTAAAAAAAAAACCGAACAAGAGGTAGCAGAGCAATTGCTGTTTGATTTTTTATTTTATTTTTTGCCCCTTTTCTCCACTTTTCCAACACCGGACAATTTCTTTCCCAGCTGCCCTCAATATGGCAGATTTAATGACTTCAAATAAGAGGCATTTATCTCTGAAATAACTGTTGTGCTTTTAAAAAAAACCACGGCAAGATCAATAAATTCATTACCACACACAGGTAGTGGGGGGAAAATTGTGAATTGTTCTCCAATGATTGCCATACTGTGAATTTTTAGTATCCGAGGGGCTTTTAAGTACCATGTTTACTAGACTTTATCTGCCAGTACCTTGGATTAAAATCTGTAAGCAGCCTTTTTGGCAAATGCTGCGGCAAAACACTTTGGCCCAGGATGTTGTGGGATTTATTTGACCCTGGTTTTATCTCAACCCCAGTACACCCAAATATAGGAAGGAGCATACTGCTTCCATTTTGTCTCTCGGCATTGTGTGTGTGTATATTGCAGAAAGGATAAGCAAAGCACCTAAAAATGTGCAGGAATATATTACTTTCAGGTCATCAAGAGAAATATCTTTGACATTATGAATAAATGCAGATATCTACTCCCTTCGAATCTCCGGAGGGAGATGATTCCAGAGGGCCGGGGCCCCTACAGAGAAGGCTCTTCCCCTGGGCCCCACCAAATGACATTGTCTGGTTGATGGGTCCCTAAGGAGGCTGACTCTGTGGGACCTGACTGGATGCTGGGATTTATGTGGCAGAAGGTGGTCTTGGAGGCAATCTGGTCCGATGCCATGTAGAAACATAGAAACATAGAAGTCTGACGGCAGAAAAAGACCTCATGGTCCATCTAGTCTGCCCTTATACTATTTTCTGTATTTTATCTTAGGATGGATATATGTTTATCCCAGGCGTGTTTAAATTCAGTTACTGTGGATTTATCTACCACGTCTGCTGGAAGTTTGTTCCAAGGATCTACTACTCTTTCAGTAAAATAATATTTTCTCATGTTGCTTTTGATCTTTCCCCCAACTAACTTCAGATTGTGTCCCCTTGTTCTTGTGTTCACTTTCCTATTAAAAACACTTCCCTCCTGGACCTTATTTAACCCTTTAATATATTTAAATGTTTCGATCATGTCCCCCCTTTTCCTTCTGTCCTCCGGACTATACAGATTGAGTTCATTAAGTCTTTCCTGATACGTTTTTTGCTTAAGACCTTCCACCATTCTTGTAGCCCGTCTTTGGACCCGTTCAATTTTGTCAATATCTTTTTGTAGGTGAGGTCTCCAGAACTGAACACAGTATTCCAAATGTGGTCTCACCAGCATTCTATATAGCGGGATCATAATCTCCCTCTTCCTGCTTATTATACCTCTAGCTATGCAGCCAAGCATCCTACTTGCTTTCCCTACCGCCTGACTGCACTGTTCACCCATTTTGAGACTGTCAGAAATCACTACCCCTAAATCCTTTTCTTCTGAAGTATTTACTAACACAGAACACAGATTGAGGATTCCTTTTCCCCAAGTGCATTATTTTACATTTGGAAACATTAAACTGCAGTTTCCATTGCTTTGACCATTTATCTAGTAAAGCTAAATCATTTATCATATTACAGACGCCTCCAGGAATATCAACCCTATTGCACACTTTAGAACCATCGGCAAATAGGCAAACCTTCCCTACCAAACCTTCCCCTATGTCACTCACAAACATATTAAAAAGAATAGGACCCAGAACAGACCCTTGTGGCACACTGCTTGTAACCTGACTCTGCTCAGGTTACAAGCAGTGTGCCACAAGGGTCTGTTCTGGGTCCTATTCTTTTTAATATGTTTGTGAATATGTAGGGTTTTGTAGGTCATAACCAACACTTTGAATTGTGACTGGAAACAAATGGGCAGCCAATGCAGTCCGCGGAGTGATGGTGAGTATGGATATGCCTTGGAAGGCCCATAACCGCTCGCGCGGCTGCATTTTGGACAATTATATGCCTTACTGCTCTTTTTCTGCCCTGAGGCTGTTTCATTCTTCTCGTGGCACAAACTAATTTAATTAGTACCTGGGAATGTGAGAAATCAGGTCACCTCTTCCCATGCGCTGCTCCCTGCCAAGATGGGTTGATGTTCTCCCCATCCCCCCACCCCCCACGCCTGCGTTTCCTCCCCTTCGTAATTTCCCCCCCCCCCCCTAATTGAGTAAATATTAATTAGCTGGAATTTCATGCCAAGGATGAAGACATTAAACTGTCATTAACGAACAGGTTGCGCCGTTCTCTTTCTCCCCCAAGTGTCTCACGTTGACGGCATGGAGTTAAGCATGACATTGCAAACAAACAAATTTTAAAAAAAATAGGGAAGAAATGTATCTAACATTGGCTTCCATGCACGAGAGGAGAAGCCATGTGCCTGTTTGATCCACTAATTATTTTCTGGATGACACACGGAATTATCAGCAGGTTTGGGAGGTTTGGAGCAGATGGGTCCCGATCAGCAAGTTTGGGAGTTAAGGAAGCCACCACCCCACCCCCAAGCAGATGAGTTAAAGTTTGCACTGAGATAGTTTTCTAGTTCTGGGAACAGGATTTGGAGATTGAGTAGGATCCTTAACCCCAGAAGCAGGAGCTATGAAAAGGTCAACCCTATTAGCGAGGAGCAACTTCAAATATCAACCAACAAATGCTCTACCCTCCACATCGGCAAAAAGAATCCTAACCTCATATATAAACTGAATAAACAAATTCTCACAGCCAACCCACACTCAGTAAAAGACCTTGGAATACTAAAATCAAATGACCTAAGTGCTAAATCCCACTGCAACAATATCGCCAAAAAGGCTTCTAGAGTTGTTAACCTGATCCTACGCAGCTTCTGCTCCGGCAATCTCACACTACCCACAAGAGCCTACAAAACTTTCGCCAGACCCATCCTAGAATACAGCTCATCTGTCTGGAACCCATACCACATCTCGGACATCAACACCCTTGAAAACATCCCAAAATATTTCACCAGAAGAGCTCTTCACTCCTCCATTAGAAACAGAATACCCTACAAAATCCTGGGTCTAGAAAGCTTAGAACTATGACCCCTAAAACACGATTTAAGTATTGCCCACAATATCATATGTTGCAACGTCCTACCTGTCAATGACTACTTCAGCTTCAACCACAACAACACAAGAGCACGCAACAGATTCAAACTTAATATTAACTGCTGCAAACTTCACTGTAAAAAATATGACTTTAACAATCGAGTTGTCGAAGTGTGCAACTCATTGCCAGACTCAGTAGTGTCAACCCCTAACCCCCCAACATTTCTCCCTTAGACTCTCCACGATTGACCTCTCCAGGTTCCTAAGAGGTCAGTAAGGGGCGTACATAAGTGCACTAGCCTGCCTTTCGTCCCTTGTCCAATTGTCTTTCCTTTATCTCATATATCATATATATTTTCTTCCTTTCGTATATCTTCTCCTCTATTTTATATTTTTCTTTATATATATTATCTCCTGTCTATTCTCTTCTATGTATTGTGTATTGGACAAAATAAAATAAATAAATAAGTGAGTGAGTGAGTGAGTGAGTGAGTGAGTGAGTGAGTGAGTGAATGAATGAATGAATGAATAAATAAATAAATAAATAAACTAAAGCCACTCTGTGAAGCCATAGTAAGACCAAAATTGGAATACTGCACCCAGTTTTGGTCACCACTCTATCAAAAAGATGTTGAGGCTCTAGAATAGCAACAGCAATAACATTTAGATTTATACAGTGGTACAGAGCGCCGAAGGACACACGCTGCCGCTGTGCGCCCTGTATCACTTGCCCAGCGGAGGGAGTTTCTCACGGGGTCCTTGCCAGCACCGCTCCCATTTCAGATGGTCAGGGTGACTAACCGCCCACATTCAAACTGGGGGTGGTGCCGGCAGGAACCCCGTGAGAAATGTCCACCACTGCACTGGACAAATGATATGGGGCGCGCGGCGGCAGCTAAGGAAAAGCAGGCATGCGTATAATAATAATAATAATTAATAATAATTTATTGGATTTGTATGCCGCCCCTCTCCGTAGACTCGGGGCGGCTAACAACAATAATAAACACAACATGTACAATCCAATAATAAAAAACAACTAAAAACCCCTATTATAAAACCAAACATACACACAGACATACCATGCATAACTTTTAATGGCCTAGGGGGAAGAGCTATCTCAATGCCCCCATGCCTGGCAGTATAAATGAGTCTTGAGTAGTTTACGAAAGACAGGGAGGGTGGGGGCAGTTCTAATCTCCGGGGGGAGTGGGTTCCAGAGGGCCGGGGCCGCCACAGAGAAGGCTCTTCCCCTGAGGCCCACCAAACGACATTGTTTAGTCGACGAGACCCGGAGAAGGCCAACTCTGTGGGACCTTATCGGTCGCTGGGATTCATGTGGTAGCAGGCGGTTCCGGAGGTAATCTGGTCCATTGCCATGTAGGGCTTTAAAGGTCATGACCAACACTTTGAATTGTGACCGGAAACTGACGGCAGCCATTGCAAGCCACAGAGTGTTGAAGAAACGTAGGCGAATCTTGGAAGCCCCATGATGGCTCTTGCGGCTGCGTTCTGCACGATCTGAAGTTTCCAAACACTTTTCAAAGGTAGCCCCATGTAGAGAGCATTGCAATAATCGAACCTCGAGGTAATGAGGGCATGAACCTCGACGCTGTATCCAGATGCTGGAGAAAGCCCGCGGGGCGGCCTTGATCGGCGCGAGGGGACTCGCTCCATCAGTCCTCACCCCAATCTTCTGCCTTCGGGGGTGTCTTTGGGAAGTCGCAGCCCCAGACAGAGCCGGAGAAGTCGGGTGGGGCTCAGAGCCCAAGGGGGTTTCTCCCCGGCCGACAGCTTGGGAGGGGCTGATCAGCTGTCGGGTGGGGAGAAACGGCGCTGGCTCCACTGCGCCTGATTTGAAAACCCTGTGCAGCATTTGGTTTTTGCGTGCATGCCTGCATACCCGTGCACCTTAGAGGGAACAGCAGTCTCCACCCTCCCTGTGGTTTCCCCAATACTACATTATTTGCTTTTGCATTGATTCCTATGGGAAAATTGCTTCTTCTTACAAACTTTTCTATGTAAGAAGCTGTTCACGGAACGAGTTAAGTTCGTAAGTAGAGGTAGCACTGTATATATATTATAACCTTCAGGATAAATGACCTGAGATCATTCTCTCTAGACCAACGAACTGAAGCGATTTCAAATGGCAACATTTTGTTGTCCTTCCTAAACTTTCTTTCTGTCTTTAAAGAGATTCTTCCCCGAGTTTAAAGAGCAGGTTTTGAATCTCTTTATTCAAAGAAACCTTTAATATGAGGCTGCGGAGAGGCTCTGTTGCTCCCCTCGCTTTCCTCCGCTTTTAAATTTTGCCTTCCTGTGCATTTTGCCACGTCTCTCTCCAATCTATTATTTTGATGTCTCCGTCTCTGATGCCGATAATGGTAGGGATGTGAACTCGCCGTTCCATTCTTTTTTTACTTTTATCTGAGAGGAAATCAGCTGAGAGAGTCAAAAGACTAAAAAAATAAACCAAAGAGAAATTTCATGATTGGGGAGGGATACCAGGGGATGGATGGATGGAAGGATGGATGGATGGATGGATGGATGGATGGATGGATGGATGGATGGATTTTTTTTGCTGATAATGAGAAGGAACTACATAGAACTATTTCAAGCTATCTCACTCTCATCAGCTAGCATTACTGGGAGTTGAACCTGGGGAGTCTTCCTGTAAGGCAGTAGCTTTAACCTCTAGGCCACAGGTTCTCCTCCTCTCAGCTTGTACCAGGGAAGAGTTATATGTGTTTTTTCTTTAGAATCACCCTGATATACCCAAATATGGGAGAGAGCATACTGCTTCCTTTTTGCCTTTCAGTCCTCCAGGGGCCATAATCATATTCATAATCCATAATCCATATCCAATATATATGTAACATATTTTTGCTGATATATGAAAAGGAAGGGAGACTAGTATAGATCCTAGATAGAAAGAAAGAAAGAAAGAGAGAGAGAGAGAGAGAGAGAAAGAAAGAAAGAAGGAAGGAAGGAAGGAAGGAAGGAAAGAAAGAATGGTGGGTGGGTGGGTGGGTGGGTAGGCAGGAAGGCAGGCAGGCAGGCAGGAGATAGGGATAGAGATAGAGAGATGAGAGAGAGAGAGGTGAGAGATTTATTTATTTGTTTGTTTGTTTGTTTGTTTATTTTTATTTATTTATTTTGTCCAATACACAATGAGGGTTTTAGTGGGTATATATCTATATACACATAGTAAAATACATGATGAAGGTGATGGAGGAGATACTCATAGTAAAATATGTCTAAGAAATAATAGAAACAAAGCTATAGTAATAGAACATATCAATGAAAGAATAGAAGAAGATATATAGGAATAGAAGAAAGGTATAGGAGATATAGGAGAGCAATAGGACAGGGGACGGAAGGCACTCTCGTGCACTTGTACTCGCCCCTTACTGACATCTTAGGAATCTGGTTAGGTCAATTGTAGATAATCTAAGGGTAAAGTGTTGGGGGTTTGGGGATGACACTATGGAGTCCGGTAATGAGTTCCACGCTTCGACAACTCGGTTACTGAAGTCATATTTTTTACAGTCAAGTTTAGAGCGGTTAATATTAAGTTTAAATCTGTTGTGTGCTCTTGTGTTGTTGTGGTTGAAGCTGAAGTAGTCACCGACAGGCAGGACGTTGCAGCATATGATCTTGTGGGCAATACTTAGATCTTGTTTAAGGCATCTTAGTTCTAAAGTTTCTAGATAGATGGATGGATAGATAGATAGATAGATAGATAGATAGATAGATAGATAGATAGATAGATAGATAGAGATACCCTGTCTCTGATTGATGACATCCCTTTTAACTCTAGAGATAAATAGTTCAGCGTTTTTTATTTTAGATTTTGGGGTCACCTATTTCTTTTTTCCCCCTGAGAAAACAGCGGCAAGGGCATTGCATCAGTGTCTCTGGGTGTGTATATGTGTGTCTGTGTGTTTACAAGAAGGATTGTAAAATGCCCCATCTGTTTTCCGGTACCCTTGTCAAAATGAGCCACCTTTGACCGCAAAGAACACAGCAATTAGCAGTGGTTAATGGACTGGGGAGCAAAATAAAACCAGAGAAAAACAGAGTGGGAGGTAAACGCTCACATGGACATACACACAAAGAGAGAGAGAGAGAGAAACACACACACCTTCTTACTGGTGTCTCAGTCGTACGACAAGGGAGATCATTCTTCGCCTGTCTCTTTTCTTATTTTCTTCGCTGTCAGATATTTATTGTAATCACTGAAAGGCAACATTCAGCCAAGGCAGCAATTTCTATTTAAAAGACTGAGCTAGCCCAGCCAGACCATAGATTAAAAGTGGGGAGAGGGGGAGAGAAATATGTTTGAGAATGATACTGGAGGGGGGGGAGAGAGACTTAAATGGAATTGGCTCTAAACCGGCTTGTGCAAACATCTTTAATAGTTCCAGGCATGATTTGAGACGCAAGGATTTCAGGGCGGGGGGGGGGATAGAAAGGAGAAAAGGGAACCATTGAAAAAAGAGGTGGGAATATAATACAGTGGTACCTCTACATGTGAACTTCATTCATTCCGTGACCAGGTTCTTAAGTAGAAAAGTTTGTAAGAAGAAGCAATTTTTTCCTATAGGAATCAATGTAAAAATCAATAATGTTTGCGATTGGGAAAACCATAGGGAGGGTGAAGGCCCTGTTTCCTCCCAGGAGATTCCTAGAGAGGTCTTCTGCTGCACGAATCCCAGCGACCAGTTAGGTCCCACAGAGTGGGTCTCCTCCGGGTCCCGTCAACTAAACAATGCCGCTTGGCGGGACCCAGGGGAAGAGCCTTCTCTGTGGCGGCCCCGGCCCTCTGGAACCAACTCCCCCCAGAGATTAGAATTGCCCCCACCCTCCTTGCCTTTTGTAAGCTTCTTAAAACCCACCTCTGCCGCCAGGCATGGGGGAATTGAGATACTCATTCCCCCTAGACCTTTACAATGCATGGTATGTCTGAATGTATGTTTGGTTTTTTATTATAATGGGTTTTAATTGTTTTTAGTATTGGATTATTGTTATACGCTGTCTTATTATTGCTGTTAACCGCCCCGAGTCTCCGGAGAGGGGTGGCATACAAATCCAATAAATAGATAGATAGATAGATAGATAGATAGATAGATAGATAGATAGATAGATAGATAGATAGACAGACAGACAGACAGACAGACAAACAAACAAACAAACAAACAAACAAACAAACATTTGCCTGAAGTGGTGTAGGGTTTCCTGCCTAAGCAGAGGGTTGGACTAGAAGACCTCCAAGGTCCCTTCCAACAGTGTTCCCTCTAATTTTTTGGGGGGGTGGGTGGAAAAGTATAGTGTCTGAGCGGCAGTCCCTTCGGGACTTGGCGGCACAGAAATAATAAATAAATAAACAAACAAACAAACAAACAAATAAAAAACCCACCCTGTTTTGCCTTAGAGAATTTCAAAATAAAATACTGTACTGTGTGTCTATAAGAGTGAGCTCATAATAGGGCAACTCTATCAATATCAAAATGCCACTTAAATAGTTGAGCTAGTTTCAAACTAGATTTTGATTTTCTTTCTCTCTTCCTTACTCCCATTCTTTTTCTTTTCCTTCCTCTCTTTTTTCTATCTGTTTCTCTCTCTTCCTCTCTTCCTCTCTCTCTCCTTCCCTCTCACTCTTTCCCTCTCGGCTTCTGGGCAGGTTTGGAAAACTCTGAGTTGATGATGATTTTTAAGTGAGCGATTGCTCACTGCTCAGCTTAGAGGGAACTATGCCTTCCAACTCTGTTATTCTATTCTATTCTATCCTTCTTGAGTTCCTTTTTTTTTAAAGGGGAATGTAGTAATAAGGAGAAAGGGGGCATTCTCCATCAGCTGAACGAGGACATTTTAGGTCCAGACGAGATTCATCAAATACGTTGACCCCTTCTTCTTTGTGACAGACCCTCAAATATTGGGAGACTGCTATCATGTCTCCCCTAGTCCTTCTTTTCATTATAGACCTACCCAAGTTCTGCAACTGCATACATTTTAGCCTCCAGTTCCCTGGTCATTCCTATTGCTCTTCTTTGCACCCTTTCCAGAGTCTCAGCATCATTTCCTTGCTGTGTTGACCTACATCTAAATGTTGAGCTAACTAACCCTTTCAAAGGGCTACCTTTGAAAAATGTTCGGAAACTACAGATCGTGCAGAATGCAGCTGCGAGGGCTATCATGGGTTTTCCCAAATATGCCCATGTCACACCAACACTCTGCAGTCTGCCTTGGTTGCCGATTGGTTTCCGGTCACAATTCAAAGTGTTGGTTATGACCTATAAAGCCCTTCATGGCATCGGACCAGAATATCTCCGGGACTGTCTTCTGCCGCACCAATCCCAGCGACCAGTTAGGTCCCACAGAGTTGGCCTTCTCCGGGTCCCATCGACTAAACAATGCCGTTCGGCGGGACCCAGGGGAAGAGCCTTCTCTGTGGCGGCCCTGACCCTCTGGAACCAACTCCCCCTGGATATCAGAGTTGCCCCCACCGTCCTTGCCTTTCGTAAGCTTCTTAAAACCCACCTCTGTCGTCAGGCATGGGGGAATTGAGATACTCCCTTCCCCCTAGGCTTATAAAATTTATGCATGGTGTGTGTGTCTGTATGATTGGTTCTTTAAATTTGGGTTTTTAAAATTACTTTTAATATTAGATTTGTTTACATTGTCTTTTTACTGTTGTTAGCCGCCCCGAGTCTGCGGAGAGGGGCGGCATACAAATCTAATAAATAATAATAATAATAATAATAATAATAATAATAATAATAATAATAATAATACCCCAAAACCCAAGCTCCAAACAAGGGGATTTCATCGGAAACAAAGCCAGCTCCGAGATCTTGCACCAGGGCTGGTCTCATGCAAATAACAAAGCTTTTATAATCCAGCCATTAAACAAAACTAGAGTGGAAACGTCCAAATTAAGATAGTTGATGGGTGTTCTGTGGCCGTTCCTGCTTTATCATATCTAATTGGGATTTAGTAACCCCCCAGGAACCTGACGTTAGACCAAATGGCTCTTGGATTAATGAAAGTTTATATAAATGGATGATCTAATCCAGGGGTGAAGATGTACAGCAACGTCACTCTTAACAAATCTCTCCTGGGGTGTCTAGTACCTCCCACGATTTAAAACTGAGGAGGTGGATTTAAGGGACTTAATAGATTACATGTATAGATGACCATAATAGGGGCCTTGTAGGTCATCTAGTCCAATCCCCATCTATTCTGTTCTGATATGAGCCCCCAAAGAAATAGGTCCACACACATGGAGTTGACAAGTTTTAAGCATATGATTTCTAAGAGTTTACTGGCAAAAGGTTTAACGGTATAAAATACTGTATCTCAGCAAAGGCAAGAATTCAGTCTATTGCTGTAGCGGCTGTTAATTAAAGTCGCGGGCAGAAAGCCCAAACTCCCTAAATAGTTTTTCTTTGATCCAGTCTACAATTAACATGACTCACGGTGAATTGGTAGGAAGCCTGAAGACACAGTTTTCAGTTTCTTAATTTGTAAATCACATAAGTAATCCACAAGCAGGATCCGATCGTCTAGCTCTCATATTCGAATGTTGACTTCCTCAATCACTTGTCACGAGACTCACTCTTAAATAGCAGTGTTTTTCAACCAGTGCGCCACGGCACACTAGTGTGCCGTGAGACATGGTCAGGCGTGCCGTGGGGAAATTTAACGTGGGTTCCCAAACTAGAGCCTGCGTGACGGATATGGCCCGTGGAGGCCATTTATCCGGCCCGCCACCAGCCGCCTCTATCCGAACATAAACATTCCCCTCACAAATCCCTCCAGCTATCAGTGAGGAAGAGTGAAGGCACAGGGAACGCTCCCTGACCAATCACCTTCTAGGATTCATCCCGACCACTAGTGATGAACCAATAGCAGGCCGCCTCTCAACCACCCCCAGGAAGGTCCCCGCTCGGGCTGCCATGCACTTGTCATTGTGTGGCTGTGGCGAGTAGTTGAAGCTGCTACTCCTCCCCATGGCCCCAATTTCTAATCCTGGTCAGGACTGGAGGGAAATGTTGCCACCACTAGATGAAGCCTCAGCCTCAGCTGGCTGTGTCTATCCTGATGGTGTATATAGATATTTGACCTTTTTCTTTTTATAAGAGGCCCCCGCAGAGGGTGATATATTATATGTATAATATGTACTGTGTTAGAGTGTCATTTTGGTTGGTGGTGTGCCCCAGGATTTTGTAAATGTAAAAAATGTGCCACAGCACAAAAAAGGTTGAAAATCACTGTTCTAGAGATCTATTCACTCAGAGACAGACCTGGGCAAGGGGCGGCCCGTGGGACGCATCCGGCCCACCTGCTGTCTGTGACCGTCCCACCCGCTATATGTGACCGGTTTCCTGGAGGAGGAAGCCATGGAGTGGGGGGGGGGAACAAGCGCCTTGGATGGACAGGACAAAAAAGGGTCTCTTAGAGTCCCACCATCGCGGGACAAATTGGGGTCACCCTTTTTGGTCCCATTTTGCCACGGGAAAGCAACAATCTCTCCTTCCTCACGGCTCTCTCCTCTCTGCAGTGCCGGACAAAAGACAGCGGGTTAGGAGGGGGGCAGTTGCTGAGGCTCAAGGCGGCAGAAGCAGCAGCCCAACCGTGGTGGGAATAGGCTGGGCAGCCAAGACGGGGGGGGACAACAACCCAGAGGATAGGAATCAAGGACGGGCCGACACAGAGGGGATGAAAGTGGGTGGGCGGCTTCATGCCATATTGGGTGTTATTGCGCCCGAAGTGAGTGTTGTTGTGATAATGCGGGGGTGGGGGCAGCCGGGAGTGGGGAGGTGGGCTGCTGGGGAGGGGCAGCATGAGAGAGGAAGTGAAGGGAGGAGGAGGAGGAGAGCGGAGGGGCAAATAAATAAATAAGGAACAGTGGGGAGGTTTGCGCTCTTTGTGTGTGGGGGGGGAGGGGGTAATTTGGGAGAAAGAAAACAAGGAAGAGGGTAGAACTGAGTTAATTATACTAGTCCAGCCCTCTAAAACCATCCCAATTTTTTATGCGGACCCATGGCAAAATTAATTGCCCACCTCTGCTCAGAGACCTCCTCTTGTTTAGCCACTCTTGCCTTCCGGCAACTCTGCGTACCCTGGCATCAAGAAGAGACTCCTCCTCTTCCCCTGAGTCACTCATGGGCACCTCTGGAGGTGCTACAGGCCCTGATCGGCTTTCAGCCTCTGACTCCACATCCTCGCTATCAGACTTGGGTGCCAAGTACACTGGCCTAGGATACCAACCCAGATCCATCTCTCGATCCTCAGAATGCGTGATCAGCTGAGCCGGACATAAATGAGCCACAATACTAACCAAGAAGGAAACCTTACACCACTTCTGACAGATGGCAGTCCAATCTCTTCTTGAAAGCTTCCAGGGATGAAGTTCCCACAACTTCTGAAGGCAACTTCTGTTCAGTCGATTGACTTGTTCTCACTGTCAGTAAATTTCTCCTTAGCCCACCCCTGGATAGCGCCCCTTATTCAAACTTGATTCCTCCTTCAATCTTGATTCCTCCTTCAAACTTGACTCCTCCTTCAAACTTGACTCCTCCTTCAAACTTGACTCCTCCTTCAAACTTGATTCCTCCTTCAAACTTGACTCCTCCTTCAAACTTGACTCCTCCTTCAAACTTGACTCCTCCTTCCAGCCTAGCTGGCAGTTTCTCAACCGAATCCTGGGTTTGAGGCTGCAGCGTGGTTGGTTTTTTTTACAAGCCACAATTCATGATACGTCTTCCAAAGTAGAGGGTTCTTAGAAGGAGAAGGAGAGGGAGGAAAGGGGATACTTGCAGGCCTGCCTACGTTGTTTGGAATCCTTTGAACTTATGTTCGCTGGTTGGCATCCCAACCCTTTCTATGCCCGTTTTTTCTCCTAAACAGATGGGAACGTTTGCTGACGTTTCAGTGACAGCTTGAAAACTTGTATCCTGCCTGTGAGCTGGTCCTTTTTTTGCAATGCTTTCCATCTGCCATCTCATTTTAAAACTAGCAGAACAGCGCAAGTGAAGCAGTTTCGACTTTTTCCATCTGTGCACGGTTAATTAAGAGGGTAATGAGAGCTCAGAATGAACAAGCCCTACATTAATTCAAGATATGATTAAGGGGAATGTTTCCAAAAACTGCCCAAAACGAGGGGGGGAGAATGATGAAAAGGAGAGGGGGCTATTAGAAAATTGGAGTCTGATTCGGGCCGGAGTTTGGCACCTGGAAGTAGAAAAAAAAATACGATTATCTCAAAGATTTCTCGGAATTTCCCAGTAGTGTTTTTAGAAGTTGCAAAAGTTAGATTGTATTGCAAGAATGGGAGGGGGGAAGTTAGATGAGCTTGCTTATATCTATCTCTATCTCTATCTCTATCTCTATCTCTATCTCTATCTCTATCTATCTATCTATCTATCTATCTATCTATCTATCTCTGTATCTGTATCTGTATCTGTATCTGTATCTGTATCTATATCTATATCTATAGCTATAGCTATAGCTATAGCTATATCTATAACTATATCTATATCTATATCTATATCTATCTATCTATCTATCTATATCTATATCTATCTATCTATCTATCTATCTATCTATCTATCTATCTATCTCTATATCTATATCTATCTACCTATATCTATATCTCTATCTATATCTCTATCTCTATCTATCTATCTATCTATCTATCTATCTATCCATCTCCATCTCCATCTCCATCTCCATCTCCATCTCCATCTATCTATCTATCTATCTATCTATCTATCTATCTATCTATCTATCTATCTATCTCTACAAAAACAAAGCTGAAGGGATTGGATACTGTAGCCTAGAGGATAATTCTCTGCCTTACAAGGCAAAGGTTGCAGGTTCAAGTCCCAGTGGGTATGGCTAGCTGATGAGGCCAAAATAAGGCCGAAATAGATCTATCCTAGTCTCCCTTAATTTTCAAATTCAGCAAAAAAAACATGTGACATATATATGTATATATATTTGTGTCGAATCACCCTGGTGTATTGAAGGAACATCACAAAATTCGACACAAAAATATGTAACCCTTCCCTGGTGCAGAGCTGAAAGGATTGGATACTGTAGCCTAGAGGTTAATTCTCTGCCTTACAAGGCAAAGGTTGCAGGTTCAAGTCCCAGTGAGGGTATGGCTAGCTGATGAGGCCAAAATAAGGCCGAAATAGATCTACCCTAGTCTCCCTTAATTTTCAAATTCAGCAAAAAAACCCAACATGTGACATATATATATATATATGTGTGTGTGTGTGTGTATGTATGTATGTATGTATGTATGTATGTATGTATGTATATATATATAATCTATATCTGTATCTATATCATCTATATCTATATCAGCTACATCTCTAGCTCTATCTCTATTATCTATATCTCTCCATCTATCTATCACCTATCTATCTATCTACCTATCTATCTATATCTTTATTCATTTTTCACATTTTACATATCACAACAATTCTTTAAGCAGATCTACAGCCTTTTGTATACATTGTTTTTGTATTTATACAGTTGATATATTATCTTACAATATTTTTTAGTTCTGCATCTTCATCCCACACTTCCTCTTCAACTTTCTATGACCAACCCGATCATACCACTTTTTCCCATATTCATAATAATCTGATTCTTTCCGTCCTTTAAGTTCTATTGTTAATTTTGTTAAGGAGTGTGCAGAACCTTTGAGTTGTCAAGGACAGGTATAGAGGAAAATGTGGGATTCCAGCAGATATTCAGGAGATATGAGTAATTATTCAGTCGTACAAGACAGATACATTAAAGTATATAAAATAATGTTTACTTTAGAAATAGCACAATCGGGTTAAACAGTCAATATCTCTCAATACAATAATAATATTACAAACCTTTCTTTGTCTTACATATCAGACATACCATTGCAGCTTACAAATACATCAAACTATCACCGAGCTTACTACATCAGTCTCAGTGAATCAGCAGAAAGAACAGAGAGAGCAGAAAGAAAGAATCATGCTCTCTGGCTCCCTCTTGTGGCAATTTGCAATACTACCTCTTAAACCTATAGTACCTCAATATAAACATTCATTGTTAGCTTGTTTGTATATTACAAACCCAACTGTTTTGTACATAGTGCTAACAAATTTGTCCATCTCCACGTATTCATGTTTTTTTTTAATTTTCAGATTCTCAGTGGGTGTATTTTGATTTCTCCAATATTATGCATATGTGATTCTAGCAGCAGTTGTAGTATGTAAAATCAAATTCTTAATATGTTTGTCATATTGTTTAATAGTCCTAATAAAAAGAGTTCTGGGGCAAATTCTACTACTTCTTGTAAACAATTATGTACAGTATCCTCTTCCAGTATTTATTTACTTCCGGGCACAACCACCCTGCCCTTTTTTACACTTCCAACAGGTCAAATTTAAATAGGGGTATATCTTTGCTAGTTTTGAGGGTTTGCATTTTAATGAAAAATTGCCCGGTTTTCACTTTATTGATCCATACATGAAGAGAAAGCAGGTGGTTTTCCCATCTCGGAAAAATACAAAGTATTTTTAAAAACCCATATAAAATTAGGGGGGATGCTTGCAAAATATATAAATGTCTCTGTCCATAAAAGAAATTGCTCACCCCAAATCAATCTATTGGGTAAAATGCACAGAAAGTGCGATGGTTCGCTTGCATCTTGCACAAATAGTTATGGAATCAGAGGAAGCAGAGACTGTAGAGGAGCGAGATAGGCATCCTGTATTCCTGGCACCTGAGATAGATAGTGAAATTGATGAGGGGTCAGGGGCAGAACAACAGCCAGGGGCTTCTATACTTCCTGACATGAGTGAGTCAGCACTTCCTGTTAGGAACGACTTTGCATTTTGTCATGAGTCACTCAGAGGAAGGGGAGGAGCCTTTTCTGGATGCAAGAGTTTGGAGGACATCCAGGAGGCAGGAATGGTTGGCTAAGAGAAGAGTCCCTCATGAGTAGTAGTACTAGCTAATGGTCATGTCCTCAGGGCATTTAAGAGTGAGCAGAGCTCCGCCTAGTTGCAGAAAATATTGTGTTTCATTCTAGCAGCTAGTTCGGGTTATTTTAGCTTGTGTTCTTAGCTTTTTGAAGATCTCCAGAATTCAAGCTCACTCTCTTGGACGCCTCCACTTCTGAATATTATTTCCAGCTGCGTAATTACTCTCATGCTTATCTACTACTGGGACTGTAGCTAGCTGATAAGACTCTTTAAGCATTTCGGTGAAACTGTTTGAAAGACTTTAGTTTTAATTTGAACAAACTTGAACTATAAATAATTCTTGTAAATAGTAAATCCTTTATTATTGAAAACTGGCGGTGTGCATCTGTTTTCTGGGGGGCTCGGTGCTAGAACATAACAGAAAGGTTCATTTATTAAGGAAAGTTGCAGGAAAAAAATTGGATAGTAAAAGTTTGTGGAAAGGCAGAAAATGACACAATAATCATCATCTTTTAATGACCCCATAATCCCTTCTAGGGTTAGAATCTGGGCAAGTTAATGGATCTAGCAGAGTGTTTTACTGTCCGGCTGCCCTTCTTGCTGCCAATACAGAGTTATATTCAGGAGATAAATTCTCTACCTCCCCAGAGAGAGAAATATCTGCCTTTACTTAGCATCGAACTCACAGCCTCCTGATTTGTGAGGTGAGACACCACCTTTAAGCCACCGCACCACTCACAGAAAACATCACAATGGTTTGGGGGAGAAAGGATGCAGAAACAAATTGATGCTGAAATACAACCGAATAAACCTGAGTTTGGGGAAATGAGGATTTAAGCGAGAAATTTGTCTTTCCTTGATTTAGCTTTCATTGGACAGCTTAAGCAAGATGCCATCGAGCTCCTTCCATAAGCAAGATGAAGATAAATGACAGGTTAAATTTAGGGAGAACTCTCAAGGACATCTGTTGATTATCCTTCCATCTCTAGCCCATCCTTTTTCTAAGATTTGCAAGAGAGAATAGTAACTGATATCCAGATGAAGAAAACAACTTTGAAGTCATGGCCTAAGGGCCCATTCCAGACCAGAATAACAGAGGAGAGGAGGGGAGGGGAGGGGAGGGGACAACAGAGAAGAGAAAAGAAAAGAGGAGGAGAGGAGAGAACAGAACAGAATAACAGAGAAGAGAAAAGAAGAGGACAGGACAGGACAGAATAACAGAGAAGAACAAAAGAAGAGAAGAGGAGAGGACAGAACAGAATAACAGAGAAGAAAAAAAGAAGAGAAGACGAGAGGACAGAACAGAACAGAATAACAGAGAAAAGGAGAGGAGAGAACAGAACAGGAATAACAGAGAAAAGGAGAGGAGAGAACAGAAAAGAATAACAGAGAAAAGGAGAGGAGAGAACAGAACAGAATAACAGAGAAGAGAAAATAAGAGGAGAGGACAGGACAGAACAGAATAACAGAGAAGAAAAAAGAAGAGGACAGGACAGAATAACAGAGAAGAGAAGAGAAAAGAAGAGGAGAGGAGAGGACAGAACAGAATAACAGAGAAGAAAAAAGAAGAGGACAGGACAGAATAGAACAGAACAGAATAACAGAGAAGAGAAAAGAAGAGGAGAGGACAGGACAGGACAGAATAACAGAGAAGAAAAAAAGAAGAGAAGACGAGAGGACAGAACAGAACAGAATAACAGAGAAAAGGAGAGGAGAGAACAGAACAGGAATAACAGAGAAAAGGAGAAGAGAGAACAGAAAAGAATAACAGAGAAAAGGAGAGGAGAGAACAGAACAGAATAACAGAGAAGAGAAAATAAGAGGAGAGGACAGGACAGAACAGAATAACAGAGAAGAAAAAAGAAGAGGACAGGACAGAATAGAACAGAACAGAATAACAGAGAAGAGAAAAGAAGAGGAGAGGACAGGACAGGACAGATTAACAGAGAAGAAAAAAGAAGAGGACAGGACAGAATAGAACAGAACAGAATAACAGAGAAGAGAAAAGAAGAGGAGAGGACAGGACAGGACAGAATAACAGAGAAGAAAAAAGAAGAGGACAGGACAGAATAGAACAGAATAGAATAACAGAGAAGAGAAAAGAAGAGGACAGGACAGGACAGATTAACAGAGAAGAAAAAAGAAGAGGACAGGACAGAATAGAACAGAATAACAGAGAAGAGAAAAGAAGAGAAAAGGAGAGAACAGAACAGAATAACAGAGAAGAGAAAAGAAGAGGGAGGAGAGGACAGGACAGAATAGAACAGAATAATAGAGAAGAGAAAAGGAGAGAAAAGGAGAGGAGAGAACAGAATAGAATAACAGAGAAGAGAAAAGAAGAGGGAGGAGACGACAGGACAGAATAGAACAGAATAACAGAGAAGAGAACAGAAGAGAAAAGGAGAGAACAGAACAGAATAACAGAGAAGAGAAAAGAGGAGAGGACATGACAGAACAGAATAACAGAGAAGAGAAAAGAAGAGGGAGGAGAGGACAGGACAGAATAGAACAGAATAACAGAGAAGAGAACAGAAGAGAAAAGGAGAGAACAGAACAGAATAACAGAGAAGAGAAAAGAAGAGGGAGGAGAGGACAGGACAGAATAGAACAGAATAATAGAGAAGAGAAAAGAAGAGAAAAGGAGAGGAGAGAGCAGAACAGAATTACAGAGAAAGAAAAAAAGAGGAAAGGACAGAACAGAATAACAGAGAAGAGAAAAGAAGAGGACAGGAGAGGACAGGAGAGAACAGAATAACAGAGAAGAAAAAAGAAGAGGACAGGACAGAATAGAACAGAACAGAACAGAATAACAGAGAAGAGAAAAGGAGAGGAGAGGAGAGAACAGAATAGAACAGAACAAAACAAAACAAAACAAATCAGAATAACAGAGAAGAGGTGGGCGCACACATGCACATGCCGGGGATGCAGAGACCTGTGCACATCTCCATTTCCGCTACCACACAGTGTGGCCCATACGGGTGCGACCCACTGCTGATGAGAATCCACGATGAGAGAGAACATGAGGCGAAGGGACACGCCCCCCAATGGCCCTTCCCTTATATAGGCAGCTTCTTACCCAGCTTCTTAAAGGGGCAGTCACCCTGCTACCTCATTCCCATGGCATCCGCTGCCTTCGCTTACAACCTCTCATCAGCTTACAGCTATTAAATCTACATACCCTGACAGTCTTAGCATCAGCCTGGAATTGGGTCAACTATATCTGAGGAAGCAGCTGGCTTTGGCAGAGAAAAGTTGAGTGCTCAGAAAGACATTTTGCGGAAGGAACAGATGGGAAGAGCAACTAAAAGCAAATAATTATATGGCCCTTTGTCTAAGGGTAAAGTGCTTTCTTTTAAGGGACCTGGCTCTAAAAACTGAGATTGAGAGGGGTGGGTGAGAAAGGATATAGGAATAGAAGAAAAGATATATGAGATATATCTTTTCTTCTATTCCTATATCCTTTCTCTATTCTTTCATTGATATATTTTATTCCTATATCTTATCCCTACATCCTACACCTTTATTCCTATATTTTATTTTTATATCTCTTCTATTCATTCTCTGATATACAGTATTTTATTATGAGTATATTCTCTATAGCCTTCATTTTGTATTAGAGACTGACTGACTAACTAACTAACTAAATTAAATAAGTAAGTAAGAAAGTAAGTAAGTAAGTAAGTAAGTAAACAAACAAACAAACAAGCAAGCAAGCAAACAAACAAACTGAAATTGAGCCGGGTGGAGGGGGACCTGAGATGGCTATTAAAACCCTTCCCTTGTAGAGTTTTCAGAAGTTGGATAAAGGTTGTTGATAAGAGACAGGTCCTATGGAAGATGGTGTGGATGGAGATTTCAGAGACAATTTAAATAATTCAAACAATAGATAGATAGATAGATAGATAGATAGATAGATAGATAGATAGATAGATAGATAGATAGATAGATAGATACATACATACATACATACATACATACATACATACATACATACATACATACATAGATACAGATAGATGATAGATAGATAGATAGATAGATAGATAGATAGATAGATAGATAGATAGATAGATAGATAGATAGATAGATGATAGATACATAGATACATAGATACATAGATACATACATAGAGAGAGACAGACAGACAGACAGACAGACAGACAGACAGACAGACAGACAGACAGACAGACAGACAGACAGACAGACAAATGTGAGCCAGTGGCGAAGGTAAGTGGAACTCACCCCTGGGGAGAACTCACAGCTAATGTTATAACCCATTTAGAAAACCTCCAAATCTCCATGGCGGGGGGACAGACGACGACACAGTGGGGGTAGTAAGTTTATGCATTATTTATTGAATACTTAAATAGTTTTTTTATTGTCCTTCCTTCCCTAGTCCCTTAGTATGATCCTTAATTACTTTTAAAATAGGAAATAATTAAATAGTATGTTTTTAACCTATCATTTTAATCATTATCTAGAACTGAACTTTCATAGCAATCAAAGCAAATTGAGCGACTTGCCTAAACTGTTATCCTACTGAACCTTGTGGGTTCAGGACAAAACCTGAAAATGTGACTGTGCTCCTGAACAAATCATGCTGTCTATCATTGGTCCCTTTTGTGGCTATTCAAATATTGTGACTTCATCGACTGAAAAAGAGTCCAAGCACTTATTTGAAAACTTATCTTGGTCTGTAAGCCACTCCCACCCAGTCACGTGACCTTTAAGCCACCCCCTGGTCACATGATTGTCAAGCCACTCCCACCTGGTCCCATGGCCAGCAAGCCACACCTACCCAGTCACATGACCATCAAGCCACATCCACACAATAAGCCATGCCCACAGTGTTGTAGTAAAATTTTTTTACAGCCCTTCACTGCTCTCTACGGCCCTTTTTGGATGCAAAGAAATTGCAGGGCCCACACGGGCCTATTTCCAGCCTTCGGAGGGCCTCCGTAGCCCGGAGAGGCAGTTTTCGCCCCACGAGATGCTCGAGGCAAGACTACGTAGCCTGGGGAAGGCAAAAACACCTGCCTCCACCATAGTGCAAGAGGCCAACTAGGCCTCACCCACTATGGCCACACCTACTATGGCTACGCCCATACCCACTTTGGCCACGCCCACCCAGCAACTGGGCGCAAAAACCCATTGTTGGAATTTTTGAAGCCCGCCCCTGTTCCCGATGTCAACAGTTGATCCCTGTCACAAAATCCACCTCTCGAGAATCAAAACACTTACGTTTTGATAATCCCGCCAGCTTTTGCAGCCTGCAATTTTGACTGATGTTGGGTTTTTTTAACCACCATTTTTACCTTGAATTTTCAAGGCTTTGCGAGCGAGGTTGTTTTCCCTTTGAGAATGCTTTTTTTATTTTCCCCCTCTCTCCTATTTCCTTGGAAACCAGCAGGCAGGTAGAGTTTTTATTTATGTATTGATCTCTCTAAAATGATATATACCCTTCTCCCTCTTCTAGTAATCCGTCTCCTTTTAGAGCTGCTCTTAACAAGTCTATTTTGGAGGTTTGGGAGCCCCCTTGGTTTGCTTTTTGGAAGGTGGAGGAGAGAGAGAGAGAGAGAAGGGGGGAAAACTACCGCCCAAAGTGTGGAAGGAAAAAAAAGGAACATATGTCACCCGTGCATTAAAATAGCATTTTATCTTACTTTTCGGTGACGTTACTGTAAAATATGTTCTCTTTGGCTTGCAAAAAAATGCACAGAGGAACAGATGGGTCCCCGAAATACAGAAGGAGCACTCAATTAGAGAAGAGCCTTGTCCATCACCTGGATCACAAACTTTTCCCCATAATCTGGATCAGGGGTCCCCAAACTTGACAACATTAAGAATTCTGGGCGTTGAAGTCCACAAGGTCTTAAAGCTACCAATATAAGCTACCAAGTTTGAAGAGCTCAGATCTGGATAAATAAAGATGCCCTGAATTTGGGTTGCTAGAACAATGGTGGAAACAACAACCGAAAGATTAAAGCCCGTAAAATCATCTGCAACAACGTCCTTCCTGCCAACAACTACTTCAGCTTCAGCCACAACAACATACGAGCATACAAATTTGTTTTGGGATTTTTTAACTGGGGTTTTATAGTTTGTAGATTTCTATATTGGACATCTTTTTATTGTATTTGTATCTTTTATACATATTATTGTAAGCCGCCCTGAGTCCTTCGGGATTGGGCAGCATAGAAGTCGAATTAAATAAATTCTATTGAATTTGACTTCTATGCTTTGCTAATTCTAGTAAATTAAATAGAATTAAATGAATTCTATTTAATTTACTAGAAGAGCCCTCCACTCCTCCGCCAGCAACAGAATACCCCACGCAACTAGACTTACAATCTTAGGTTTAGAAAGCTTAGAACTACATCACCTTAAACACAACCTAAGCATAGCCCATATAATCATCTGCTACAACGTCCTTCCTGCCAACGACTACTTCAGCTTCAACTACAACAACACATGAGCACACAACAGATACAAACTTAAAGTAAACCACTCCAAACTCAACTGCAGGAAATACAACTTTAGTAACCGGGGAGTTGATGCATGGAACTCACTACGTGACTCTGTAGTATCATCACCTCACCCCCCAAACTTTTAACCTTAGACTCTCCACTGTTGATCTTTCCCGATTCCTAAGAGGTCAGTAAGGGGCGTGCATAAGTGCACCAAAGTGTCTTCCATCCCCTGTCCTAATGTTTCTCTTTTACTAGCATCATGTATATTATTACATCTTTGTATACCACCAATACGTACTTGACAAAACAAACAAACAAATAAATAAATAAAAACTAAACACTTGAATATTGACAAGGAAAGGAATGCCGCGCGAATCCCAGCAACCAGTTAGGTCCCACAGAGTTGGCCTTCTCTGGGTCCCGTCGACTAAACAATGTCGTCTGGCGGGACCCAGGGGAAGAGCCTTCTCTGTGGCGGCCCCGACTCTCTGGAACCAACTCCCCCCGGATATCAGAGTTGCCCCCACCCTCCTTGCCTTTCACAAGCTCCTTAAAACCCACCTCTGTCATCGGGCATGGGGGAATTGAAATTTTCCCTTCCCCCCTAGGCTTATAGAATTTATATATGGTATGCTTGTATGTATGATTGGCTCTTTAAATTGGTGTTTTTTAGATTATTTTTAATATTAGATTTGTTTACATTGTCTTTTTTATTGTTGTTAGCCGCCCCGAGTCTTCGGAGAGGGGCGGCATACAAATCTAATAAGTAAGTAAGTAAGTAAGTAAGTAAGTAAGTAAGTACGTACGTACGTACATACATACATACATACATACATACATACATAAATAGTGATTGAACGAATTCTTGTTTTCAGAAGCCAGTGGCTTTCTCAGTGAAGTGACAATCATATGAACTCCTTTCCAAACAGCATCGAAGCCACCCACAATAGAATGAGTTAATCAATTTTTTTCAATTCCATTGATTCGCCATCTTCTTTGTCCAGCCAATCGATGTCAAGACTGCAAAAACATGTACATCTTTTTTGTAGCTTTCAAACCAGGATCAGCGCTGGATTATCAAATGACCTCCCTTCGCTCTGGGCAGCAACTGTCCTCCTCCTCTTCTTCCTCCTCCTCCTCCTCCCACCGAAATTCCGAGCTTTTATTTCTTTCCTAATGGGTTTGCACATATCATTTGCTTTTACATTGATTCCTATGGGAAAAATTGCTTCTACTTACGAACGTTTCTAGTTAAGAACCTGGTCACGGAACGAATTAAGTTCTTAAGTAGAGGTACCACTGTAATTGGATTTACTATATTGTATTTGTTTTCTTTTTTTATATGTTTTAAATCGCCCCGAGTCCTCTGAGAGGGGTGGCATGTAAATCCAATAAATATATAAATAAATAAATATTAAAAACTGTAATTATTAGTTCTTCTCCCATATGCAACCCAACAGGACCGAAACAGACTTCAGAGGAGAATCAGAACTGCAGAAAAAACAATTCCATTGAGGACCTGTATACTGCACGAGTCAAAAAGAGGGCGGGGAAAATATTTACTGACCCCTCACATCCTGGACACAAATTGTTTCAACTCCTACCCTCAAAACGTCGCTACAGAGCACTGCACACCAAGACAACTAGACACAAGAACAGTTTTTTTCCGAACGCCATCACTCTACTAAACAAATAATTCCCTCAATACTGTCAGACTTTCTACTAAATCTGCACTTCTATTCGACTAGTTTTTCTCATCATTCCTATCACCCATTTCCTCCCATGTTGACTGTATGACTATAACTTGTTGCTTATATCCTAAGATTTTTATTAATATGGCTTCTTCATTGCTTATTTGACCCCTATGACAATCATTAAGTGTCGTACCACATGATTCTTGACAAATGTATATTTTATTTTTTTGTACGCTGAGAGCATATGCACCAAGACAAATTCCTTGTGTGTCCAATCACAGTTGGCCAATAAAATTCTATTCTATTCTATTTCTATTCTATTCTATTCTATCTATTTCTGTTCCATTCCAAGCTGGCCATATAAAAATGCATCCAGGTTTTGCTTTTAAGCATGTTGGGATTTCGGGCACACTGTTTGTTTCTTGCCTTTGTGTGGTTATTTGGTCGATTCATTCAGAGCAAGCCTTCCAAACACCCAGCAGAGAAGCGCCCAAGGCAAAAAAAATAAAAGGGGGCCTCATTTTTATGTATTTCAAATTGCAGAGACCAAGGAAGGAAGATAGGAGAGAAAGTACTCCTCCTTCCCAAGAGCTTCTTTTTCAGAATTAAAATGGAAAGACACGGACTCCCCAGAATTTTCTTTGAACGGCTGCTGTTACGATGGAGCCTGTCCACACCCTCCCATTCAAGGTAAGTTCAAAAATTCGGAAGGCTCATTGAAATGCTTTGGTTGCAACTCAAGAAGTTAGGAAACTCTTTGCTGGATACTACACATAGTAACTGTTCTGGGAACGGACACTTAATTCTCCAAGACTCTTAAAACTCCACTTCTTGGAATAATAGGCTTTTATTTATTCCCACCAGCTTATATACATGAACAACTTTAGCAAGGCAGAAATGCAAAAAAGCAAAGACTGAAGCAATTTCCATCGGCTTGAATGTACAGTGTTCCCTCGATTTTCGCGGGTTCGAACTTCGCGAATAGCCTATATTACGGTTTTTCAAAAAATATTAATTAAAAAATACTTTGCGGGGGTTTTTTTCTATATCACGGTTTTTCCCGCCCGATGACATCATACGTCATCGTCAAATTAATAATTTTTGCAAATAAATAACAAAAGAATACCGTAATTATTGTTAATAAATAATTATGTTTATAAATATCAGGATCACTAAGTGTCTTATTCAATGGTGAGTACCAGTAATAATGGTGAGTCAATGGTTGTTAAGGGAATGGGAAATGGTAACTTAGGGGTTTAAAGTGTTAAGGGATGGCTTGTGATACTGTCCATAGCCAAAAATAGTGTATTTACTTCCGCATCTCTACTTCGCGGAAATTCAACTTTCACGGGCGGTCTCGGAACGCATCCCCCGCGGAAATTGAGGGAACGCTGTACTCCCCTTTCCATCCTCCTTCTTTTCCCCTTCTCCTCTTCCTCTTTCTCTTCCTCTTCCCCTCTTCCTCTTCCTCCTTCTCCTCCCCTTTCCATCTTCCATCTTTTCCCTTCCCTTCCTCCTTCTCCTCTTTCCTATCTATCTATCTATCTATCTATCTATCTATCTATCTGTATACATATATATATATATATATATATATACATAGATCATATATAATCTCTCCTTATCTCTTATATCATATATATCCTCTTTTTCCTTCTATCTTTATATATATTACTTAATGCCTACTCTCTTCCATATGTATTGTATATTGGACAAAGAATAAAATAAAATAAAATAAATAAAATAAATAAAAATAAATAAAAATAAATAAATAACAGTGCGGTGCCCAACAAACACACGTCTTGTGCCTCTGTTTCTACCAGTATTTGGCTGGGCTTTGTAGGGCTTTGATAAGAGTAGGAGCTTCTGCAGATGAAGATTGTACTTGAGCTCTGATTACCCCGAGGAAGGAGCCAGTCACCCTTGGATTTTGTAGAGCCCTTCAACATTTTGAGAGCTCAAAAAAGTCTGGAGAGGGGGCAGAAGGAATGATAAAAGATGGTACAGTTGGGTTTAACTGTTGCTCTAAACTCAAATCTCAAAGCTAGCCTGGAAATGCAATGGTAGTCTATGGGAATATGTGCGACCCACCTTTGAAAAGATGTATTTTCTTTGCCAGCTATTTATTTTTTCAGATGAAATGGCACTTAAGTGGTTAATTTGAAAAATGTATGAAGCAGAGTTTAGAATTCATCATTAAGAATCTGTCTTTTCTCTGGTAGGTCATTCTTGGAAGTAAGAAAGAAACAATTTCTTTGGCCTTTTAGCTTTAACAGGGAAATTTTAATTTCAAGGGTAGGGAGGAGGAGGGGAGGAGCAGGGGAAGAAAGGAAAGGAAAGAGAAGGAGAGGGGAGGGGAAGGGAGGGAAGGGAAGAGAAGAAGGAAAGGAGAGAAAGAAAGGAGAGAAGAAGAAAGGAAAGGAAAAGGAAAGGGAGGGGAGAGCAGAGAAGAGAAGAGAAGAGAAGGAATGAAAGAATGAATGAAAGAAAGGAGAGAAGAGGAAAGGAAAGGGAGGGGAGAGCAGAGCAGGGCAGAGAAAAGAAGGAAAGAAAGAAAGGAGAGAAGAAGAAAGGAAAAGAAAGGGAGGGGAGAGCAGAGAAGAGAAGAGAAGGAATGAATGAAAGAAAGAAAGAAAGAAAGAAAGGAGAGAAGAGGAAAGGAAAGGGAGGGGAGGGGAGAGCAGAGAAGGAAAGAAAGAAAGGAGAGAAGAAGAAAGGAAAGGAAAGGGAGGGGAGGGGAGAGCAGAGAAGAGAAGAGAAGGAAAGGAAAGAATGAAAGGAGAGGATAGGAAAGGGAAGGAAAAATCAGAATCACAATATGACATAACCTTCTCATAGCTAGGAAGCCATGGATCATGTTTAAAGACGAGCAGGATCAAAAATAGCAAACCTGTAAATTGTATTTAAAACCTGAGCTGTTTCCATCTGTATAATAAAGAAAGAAAACTGCAGCATAATTAGGAAAGATATACCCGGTGAGCTTCTTAAATATAAAGTTTTCTTGGATGCCTGAGTTTTATATTGCTGGGATAGGATGTTTAAAAAAATGTGCTAGTGGATTTGTTTTTAATGCTCGAGATGAGCTTCTTTTCTACTGAATAAGTTTTGTGTTTGGTTTATCTCTTCCCCCCCCCTTTTTGATAGATGACCACTTTTATTACCTTTTTTTTAAGAAAACCATATATTTCTCACTGCTGGATCCTGCCCATTAAGAACAAAATAAATAAAATGCGGATTGTTTTTTTTTTTTTAAAGATGCCGATGCACCACCATGCTTCAAGGGAAACAAACAAATATATTCTTTTTAATCTCATCGGGAAGATAGATGAGGTAGGAGAATTACATCAAGTGCATGGAGCATCCGAGCCTCTGATAAGAATAATTTTAATCTTATTTCCTCCAACACTTTCTGCATACGGGCAAAGCCATCTTGATGATTTACGCAGAGGCAGCCGGTCAATCAATGGACGTTGGAGCATTCTGGTTGAATGTGATGGAAAATGTGTCCCCCACCATCCCCAGAAAGATCAACGTGACAGTGAAATTTGTGATATAGAGAGGGTCTTCTGAGCCGGGGTGGCACAGTGGTTAGAGTGCAGCGCTGCAGGCTCCTTCAGCTAACTGCAAGCTGTATGGTTCAGCAGTTCAAATCCCACCACCGGCTCAAGGTTGACTAAGCCTTCCATCCTTTCGTGGAGGGTCAAATGAGGACCCAGTTTTCTGGGGGCAAGAGGCTGATTCTGTCAACCACTTAGAGAGGGCTGTAAAAGCACTATGAAGTGGCATATAAGTCTAAATCCTGTTGCTATTGCTATTGCTATTCTTTCTTTCTTTCTTTCTTCCTTCCTTCCCTCCTTCCTTTCTCTCTTTCTCTCTCTCTCTCTCTCCCCTCTCTTTCTCTTTCAAGCCGGGTGGCTCAGTGGTTAGACTGCAGCACTGCAGGCTCCTTCAACTAACTGTTAGCTGTAGTTCAGCAGTTCAAATCTCACCAGGCTCAAGGTTGACTCTGCCTTCCATTCTTCAATGGGTGAAAGGAGGACCCAGATTGTTGAGGGCCATAGGCTAATAAGAGCCAGGGTGGCACAGTGGTTAGAGTGCAGGACTACAGGTTACTTCAGCTAACTGCTAGCTATAGTTCAGCAGTTCCTATCTCACCACTGGCTCAAGGTGGACTCAGCCTTCCATCCTTCTGAGATGGGTCAAAGAAGGACCCAGATTGTTGGGGGCAAGAGGCTGATTCTGTCAACCACTTAGAGAGGGCTGCAAAAGCATTATGACATGATATATGTCTAAATCCTATTGCTTTTCTTTCTTTCTTTCTTTCTTTCTTTCTTCCTTCCTTCCTTCCTTCCTTCCCTCCTTCCTTTCTCTCTCTCTCTCTCTTTCTCTCTCTCTCTCCCCACTCTTTCTCTTTCAAGCCAGGTGGCTCAGTGGTTAGACTGCAGCACTGCAGGCTCCTTTAGCTAACTTTTAGCTGTAGTTCAGCAGTTCAAATCTCACCAGGCCCAAGGTTGACTCAGCCTTCCATCCTTCCAAGCTGGGTCAAATGAGGGCCCAGTTAGCTGGGGGCAAAAGGCCGATTCTGTCAACCACTTAGAGAGGGCTGCAAAAGCACTATGAAGTGGTATATAAGTCTAAATCATATTGCTATTTATTTATTATTTACTTACTTACTTACTTACTTACTTACTTACTTACTTACTTACTTACTTACTTATTGGATTTGTATGCCGCCCCTCTCCGTGGACTCGTGGTGGCTATTGCTATTGCTTTTCTTTCTTTCTTTCTTTCTTTCTTTCTTTCTTTCTTTCTTCTTTCTTTCTTTCTCCCTCCCCCTTTCTCTTTTTCTTTTGAGCCGATGTGATATCCTCAGTAGTTGAAGCCTGCAGACAAGTTTACATTACAAAAAAGCTGACTAGCCTGCAGGCTCCAACTACTCAGGATATCACCCTTAATCCACAAACATCAGCTAAACAGTATACATCAATTGCATCGATTTCTCAAGGTTTTACCCCAGTAACTAACCAGGAAGACTGAACACAGCTTGCAGCAGCTGAACCAGCACTCCACACCCACCCACCAGTATTTATAGAGGGAAGGCAGCTCAGACCACGCTTTGTTCGCCCTAGCACAAAGCCAAAGGCACCAGCCTGAAGATTACGAGTGGGACCTCGACGAAACATCAACAGGAATCTCTGAAATTTACAGGGGAAGAAACCCGAATGTGCCAAGACCTTCATATATATATAGTCCCAGTGAGGATATGGCTAGCTGATGAGGCCAGAACAAAGGTCGAAATAGATCTATCCTAGTCTCCCTTAATTTTCAAATTCAGCAAAAAAAACATGTGACACATACAGAATATAGTTTGTCGGCTATGAATAAATTAACAACCTTGGAAATGGCCCTGGATTGGGCCGAGAGGCAAAAAGAAGCTGTGATGCTCCTTCAATATACCAGGGTGATTCGACACAAAAAAACATGTACAGAGGGATTGGATACTGTAGCCTAGAGGTTAATTCTCTGCCTTACAAGGCAAAGGCTGCAAGTTCAAGTCCCAAGGAGAGGGTATGTCTAGCTGATGAGGCCAGAACAAGGCCGAAATAGATCTATCCTAGTCTCCCTTAATTTTCAAATTCAGCAAAAACATGTGACACACACACACACACACGTCCACCTACACCTCACACCATTCCTGAAAATATCTAGGCAGATTCTAAAATTACCATTGTTAATTTTATCCAGTAAAGAAAGTTGTCCTCCACCCCCACCCCCCCAAAAAAAGATTTATTTGCAGCAAACGAAATGCAATAGCAGCTGTTTTCTTCAGCGGAGGATGACTCTGAAATGATGTCACACAATATCTGGTGGGAAGAAAGAGGATTTAGGCATCCCGTGATTGCCAAAAATATACTTGAGCTCTTCGTTTTAGAAATAGAAAAGCCCATGAAATATAGGTTGCAGAATTTGCAGAGAATGGTGGGGGCGATTCTGGACTCCTTAAAAAACGTCCCTAAGTCAAATAGCTAAGTCCTTTTTTCACCTGTCAATCCAACCAGCCGATCAGCAAGTTTTGAAAAAAAATAAGAAGCCCAAATTAATTCCTCACTGGAATTGTGGAGAAAAATAAAAGTAACAAGAAACAATTTAGGACTTTTAAAACATTCCAGATCTTCTGCTGTCAATTAGGGGAATATTTGCAGCTCCGGGTTAAAACGAGAGGTCCTCGGTGCTCTCTGAGCTTGGCGGTTTTGTTGCAAAGGTTTCATGAGCCAACTAGGTAACATCAACAGTGTTGGCTGATAATCTTACCTAGATTGGATCATGAAACATCTGCAAGAAACCAAACCATGCTGAGCAACTGCCAAGGACTCACAGTCGTCTTCCTCTTCTTCCTCTTCTTCTTCCTCCTCTTCTACTCCATACACCCCATGCCCGGGGGGGGCAGCAGGCAGGATGGGGTGGAACACAGTTCCACCGGCGGAAATGAAGCTGTGTGCCCAGCTTTAGCTAACCACCCCACCCTCCCATCCTCCTCCTCCTCCTCGGAAAGAGGCAGGGAGACCAGCTGTTTTCTCAACAGCTGATCGGCACCATTCGCCTAGCTACCCAGCCTGAGGCAGGGGGTGACCCAGGAAGGAGAGCGCGGGAAACGCGAAGCAAATTGTCACCCCAGAGAGCGACACTGGTGTGGTTGTAAGTCGAGGACTTAACAGTTCACTTGAACAATGATGATCGTTCAAGCCACTCCCACCCGGTCACATGGCCGGCAAGCCACTCTGGCCCAGTCACATGACCATCAAGCCACACCCACAAAATAAGCCACACCCACAGTGTGGCAGTAAAAAAATTGGCTGCCCTTTACTTCCCACACCCTTCTAGAACTGATGAGGGTCATGAACCGTTTGCAAGAAACAAGCAAGCTGAGTAAGCTCCAAACATCCCACAGTCCTCCACCTCCTCTTCCTCCTCTACTCCATACACCTCACCCCCTTCTAGAATTGATGAGGTTACTTAGTGGGGTCATGAAAAATCTGCAGGAAAACAACCAACTTTTCTTCAACTTCTTCAGGCTTAGCCTAGGTAGAATAGAATAGAATAGAATAGAATTCTTTATTGGGCAAGTGTGATTGGACACTCAAGGAATTTGTCTTTGGTGCTTATGCTCTCAATGTACATAAAAGAAAAGATACATTTGTCAAGAATCATGAGGTCCAATACTTAATGATTGTCATAGGGGTCCAATAAGCAATGAAGAAACAATATTAATATACAGTAAATCGTTAAGGATACAAGCAACAAGTTACAGTCATACAGTCACGTGGGAGGAAATGGGTGATAGGGATGATGAGGAAAACCTAGTAGTAATAGTAGTGCAATGATCCATTCCCCACTTCCAGAAGTGAAGCTGATGGAGAAATTCCAGTCTTCCAACAGGCTCTGTTAACAAACTTCCAGCAGATGTGGTTGGTAAATCCACAGTAACTGAATTTAAACATGCCTGGGATAAATATTGATCCATCCTAAGATAAAATACAGGAAATAGTATAAGGGCAGACTAGATTTATTTATTTATTTATTAGATTTGTATGCCGCCCCTCTCCGTAGACTCGGGGCGGCTCACAATACAATAAAACAGTTCATGACAAATCTAATAATTTACAATTTAAAATATTTTTAAAAAACCATTATTAAGCAGACATACATACAAACATACCAGACATAAATTATATAGGCCCGGGGGAAATATCTCAGTTCCCCCATGCCTGACGACAAAGGTGGGTTTTGAGAAGTTTACGAAAGGCAAGGAGGGTAGGGGCAGTTCTAATCTCTGGGGGGAGCTGGTTCCAGAGAGTTGGGGCCGCCACAGAGAAGGCTCTTACCCTGGGGCCCGCCAACTGACATTGTTTAGTTGACGGGACCCGGAGAAGGCCCACTCTGTGGGACCTAATCGGTCGCTGGGATTCGTGCAGCAGAAGGCGGACCAGGAGGTCTTTTTCTGCCGTCAATCTTCTATGTTTCTATGTTTCTCCGCTTGGAAATTTGATGCAAGAAACAGGTTGTTTCTTTTCTTTCTCTTTTTTTTCCCCTTTCCAGAAAATTTTCAACAGGTCTGGAGAGAGCTTGCTCTTCTCGTGATGACAAATGAGGGCTGTTCTTTTATGCGGCGAAATCAGCCCTTGATTAAAATTCCTCCCCTTCGCCAAAGGACAACAACATCTGCTTAGGTTTGCAGGACGACCAGCCACCAGGAGATGAAATGACAGCGGAGCCCCCCCCCCCCCCCCCCCGTTCGACCCCTGAAGTCTCGGAGTCGCTTCTGGTCCCTCGGAGACAAACTCCCACTTCTCTTAATGAGCTGAGTGAGAAGAGCCATTCAGAAGCACTCTTCTAGATTCAAATGCTCACCTCTTTGATCTCCCACCAGTCTAATAGGAGTCAATTAAAAAGCTTGCATTTAAGCAACCAGCATTATGCAAAGCAACTAAGGCTAAGAGGGGGGGAGAGAGAGAGAGAGGAGAGGAAAGGGAGAGGAAAGGAGAGGGAGGGAGAGGGGAGAGAGAGAAAGAAGAGAAAGAGAGGAGAAGAGAAGAGAAGAGGAGAATAGGAATAGGAGTAGGAGTAGGAACGGGATGGAACAGGATGGATAGGAATGGATCAGAATGTATAGAGGAGAGGAGAGGAGAAAAGAGGAGAGGAGAGGAGAAAAGAGAGGGAGGGAGAGAGGGGAGAGTAGGAGTAGGAACGGGATGGAACAGGATGGAAAGGAATGGATCAGAATGTATAGAGGAGAGGAGAGGAGAAAAGAGAGGGAGGGAGGGAGAGAGGGGAGAGAGAAAGAAGAGAAAGAGGAGAGGAGAGGAGAAGAGAGGAGAATTGAGTGTAGAGTAGGACTAGGACTAGGACAGGACAGGACAGAACATTGAGAGAAGAGAGAGGAGAGAGGAGAGGAGAGGAGAGGAGAGGAGAGGAGAGGAGAGGAGAGAAGAGAAGAGAAGAGGCCATGTCGGATCTTTGCATCAAAAGCAAATTCTCATCCATGCTATCAAAAACTAGGATGGGTGAGAGAACAAGAAGGAAAGAAATACTCAGTCCAGCTTTGGAATCAAAACCTTTCCCCTAATCGGATCTCCGTAGCCGTGCTCTGAGTGTTTAGCACAGACTGGAGTCGAAATGAATCACTAAAACGCCATTGTAGGCCAGATAAACTTGGATCATCCACAAGCCCTTCAAAGTTTTGGATGACACCCTAATTCAGTAAGGATGGCTGCCCGTTCTCTGCACTGTGCGAGCCAGCTGCCCAGCTGCCACTTCTAACCCTCAAAAGGTAGCAGACCTAAATGCCGATTATCCTACCAGCTTAACCCATGGACCACCTTTGAGTCCACAAATGCTCTCTTTTTTTCCCTTTATCATTATCATTTGTGGGGATGTACCATATTTTTCAGAGTATAAGATGCACCTGAGTATAACATATACCTTGCCCTGCCCGATGAATGAATGTACGATGTATGATGTATGAATCTGTTTGTTTATTTTTTTTTTAACTATGGGGATTTTTAGATTGCTGGGAAGAGCTTGTTAGCACCTCATTAGGCCTAGAAAGAAACTTATGGGGAACAAGTAGAGCAATGAAAAAACCCCTGTAAAAACGTAGGGTTGGAAAAACATTCTTCGGAGAGAGTAAACAATGAATAAGCCTGCAAAGACTTTTAGAGCTGGAGAAAACAGTCTTTGGAGAGAGTAACAATGAATAAGCCTGCAAAGTACATGTAAAAACCCAACCCCACGAATGAAGAATCTAGTCAATTTCTGAAGATCTAACAACCAGTGAAGGCTTCAGAAGGATCAGTGAGAACCTGGAAATTCAAGATGCCAAGCCCTCTGCCCAAACCCCCCAAACCCAGTTACTGCCGTATAACAATCAAGATGTCAGGGTACCAAATAGCATCCAAAACTGAATCAGAGTCCAAGGAACAGCATTCCTCCAAGTTCCAATTTATTAGCAGAGCCATGTGAGAAACCCGAATCTAAGGCTACCAGGGTTTCTACATCCAGTTTAAAGTTCATTCCTTTATTCCCACACCCACAGGTTCATCCCACTGACCAGTCTCCTTCATGTCAATGTGTCCGTTACTCCCATCAACTTCCGGGCAGGTGCCTAACAACGGATGACCTTGACACTCTAGCAGGAATTTGTTATGGCTGCATTTCTACCCCCCTCATGCAGCAACCCTCTCCGAAATTACCACAACCCAAATACAGCCTAATGCATAATATATGGCAGGCCAAATTCTCCCAATCAAACAATGGCTTTAATCCAATGCAAGACATTTTTCCTTAAAAAAAAAAATCACACAAACAGTTGACTGCTCCGTTGAATCAAGCTGTTCTGTTTGTCCGATATGACACGAGCTGGCAGGAATCTCAAACAAAAAAACCCCATCACTGGCGCCTTGATCTCCGTTTAATTGAAAATGCCAGACTTGGAATTGGGAGCCTGTTTTATTTTATTTTTTTATTTCTATTTTTTTTTCTCATGCAAAGCTTGCTCTTAGCCACAAAGCGGCATAAATCGATAGCCGAGCCTTTAAAGTGGCATGGATTTTCAATCATTTTTTAAGCTGCATTCATAATGAGGCACGTGACCTCCCTTTTCTCCTGCTCAAAGAATCAACTTTTCCCCATTTCCCCCAACAAAATTTTAGCTTTGGAAGAAGGAGGGGCAGAAGGCAGCCATTTAGCATTTCTGGCTGTAGAGGAAAAGCTGTATTTATTTATTATTTTTTTTAAAAAATAATCCAGTGATCAAGAGGCAGAATGCATGTGTATCTCATCACTGGGAAAAGAAAAAAGAAGGAAAGAAGGAAGGAAGGAAAGGAAGAAAGAAAGAAAGAAAGAAAGAAAGAAAGAAAGAAAGAAAGAAAGAAGCAGGGAGGGAGGGGGGAAGAGAGGGGGAAGGGAGAAGATGAGATTAAGATGAAGGAAGGAAGGAAGGAGGGAGGGAGGGAAGGAGGGAGGGAAGGAAGGAAGATGAGATTGAGCGAAAGGAAGGAAGGAGGGAGTAAAGGAAGGAAGAAGATGATATTGAGAGGAAGGAAGGAAGGAAGGAAGGAAGGAAGGAAGGAAGGAAGGAAGGAAGGAAGGAACACACGTTTGAAAATTCAAAAAAATGTTCTTTATCACAAAAGTCAAAATAAACTAAGCACTCTTTTTGTATTGCAAAGAGCACTCTTCCCAAAACAACAGGGTAGTCTGTACAATTACCCTTAAGCAGTCATTAAGTACTTAGCCAGCAGCTGTGGAGAAACTTCACACCCCTTCTTCTTCCAACCAAGTGAGACACACACACACACACGTTGCTCTGCTTTGGTTTCAAAGGCATGAAAAAGCAACAAAGTCCAGCACACAAGATTCCTGACGAAACTGCAACAGATATTCTTCCACAATGGCCAAACCCACATGCTGCTATTTATAGCAGCAGCCCTAATTACTGGAGCCCCACCCAAACACAGGTGGCCTCCCTTATTTCCTGTAATATGTTCTTACTTGGTCTCTTCTACACCTAATTCTGTGCTTGCGTGGGTCCAAAATGTCATCATCTGAAGCAATAGAAGATAAGGAAGATTGACTGCCTTGGCTGTGTGCCAAGCCCTCCTCTGCCGAGTCACTCCCACCTTCTTCTTCATCCGAGGAAACTAAACTCTGAACTGATTCTGTCGGCAATAACACAGGCCTGTGACATGTTGAATTTTCCCCTGCATCCACCTCCCCATTCCCTGGGGCAGGAGCTGGGCCAGAGCCAACCACAACAACCCGTTTTGATTAATTTAAACCCGTGAAAGCATAAGTGAAGACCAGCAGATCAGAAGATACTGGAGGAAGGCTTGCTCCATTCTTCACTGTCACTTATGAGCTAACAGTGGTGAGATAAAAAAATTCCTCCCATGGATATTAAGAGACGGGGCTTTATATGGGAGGGCTGTTAATGTCACTTCTGGGCACAAACATCCCATGTTCTCTTGGCTGGTGTTTGGAACAAGAACGATTTCTTTCCCCCTTTTAAAACCAGAAAGGGAGACCCTCTCGAGGCACAGATCGTTACTGCTCAACATCTTCATCCCTACAGCAGCCACCGACAATGAGCCAACTTAGATGCAGACTGCTTCAATTATTCAACGGTGGTAATGCCAAACCCCATCTCCATGGAGATAGATAGCCACCGTCCTGATGTTCAGTCTTTATTTCTCCTGGGAGAATATAAAATATAACTTATGTTGCACACGCGGGGTCGTCTCATAAAGAGGGCATCTTCTGCCAACCCAAGGTTGTTTGACCCATCCTGGAGATGTAAAGTTTGAACAGACATAAATTTCCAATTTATTCCTAGTTATTTCTTAATGCTGATTGATGATGGATTGATGTGTGGATGTGTGGATGGATGGATGGATGGATAAACAAACAGACAGACAGAGAGACCTTCCCTTTCATAAACTCCTTAAAACCCACCTCTGTCATCAGGCATGGGGGAACATAACTTCCCAAGGCCTATATTGTTTATGTATGGTATGTTGTGTATCTATCTGTTTTCTATCATCTATTATCTATCTCCCTTAATTATTATCTGTAATGCCTTAATTCAGGACAAAGTTGGGCAACTGGAGGGAGTTGAGCATTTGCTGTTCCGATGCCCTGCTTGACACCACACAGAATTCACAGCATACATATATTTCTTGTGCTCTAGGAAAGAAATATCTGTTATTACCTAGGATCGAACTCTCAACCAAGTGGGAGGCAGGTTTCTTTACTGCTAGGCCACCATATTGCCTATCCATCATCTCCCTCCCTCCCTTCCCCTCTCTCTCTTTCTCTCCCTCCCAAACTATCCCTATCTCTATCTATCTATCTATCTATCTATCTATCTATCTATCTATCTATCTATCTATCATCTATCTATCTATCCCTCCCTCCATGTATCTATCTATCTATCTATATCTATCATCTATCTATCTATCTATCTATCCCTCCCTCCCTCCATCCATCCATCCATCCATCCATCCATCTATCTATCAATCAATCATCTATCTATCTATCTATCTATATCTATCTATCTATCTATCTATATCTATCTATCTATCTCTATCTATCTATCTATCAATCATCTATCTATCTATCTATCTATCTATCTCTATCTATCTATCTATCTATCTATCTCTATCTATCTATCTATCTATCTATCTCTATCTATCTATCTATCTATCTATCTCTAATCTATCTTTATGTCTGTCTGTCTGTCTGTCTATCTCTATCTCTATATCTGTGTATCTATCTATCTATCTGTCTATCTATCTATCTATCTATCCATCCATCCATCCATCTATCTATCTATCTATCTATCTATCTATCTATCCCTCTATCTATTAAACTGCTCTGTATCTATCTGATCATGAAACATCTAGAAGAAAATAACCAAACCCAGAGAGCACCGAGAAATCCTCCTCCTCCTCCTCCTTTTTCTCCTAGTCATGGAACATCTGCAAGACAACCAGTAAACTCAGAGACCACCAAGGACCACCCCCAGCTCAACCCCAAGCTACAAATTTCTCTTCTATCTTCCTATTAGTGAGACACCATCAGTCAAACGTCTACTGTATCTCTTGCCCTTTTCCTCCACGCTCTTAAAAAATAGAGGCACAATGGTGTGTTCACTGAGTCTATTCATTAGCAGGGCCACCTCCCCTCGTGTGTGGGAACACAGCCATCAAGAGCAATTTAAGAGCACACTTCTCCTTCTCTCTGAAACTGACCCTGGAAATTAGGCCAAAGGAGAACTTTCATACTTTGTGACTAATATTCCCAGCTAGTATATCGCACTTCCTCCAGATTGCTGGTTATGAACGAGGAAGCAGGCTCGGCTATCAAACAGCTTGTTTCTCCCTTCAGAGTGTGGCCTGACCCCAATTTGCAAAGGATCAAGGGAAAAAAATGAGAGCCAGGGTCAAACGTCCTTCGGTGTTTATGGCTCTGAATCTCTGCGTGATGGACAGACCTGGGCAGTAATTGCATGTCTGGAGTAGAGCGGATTTAAAAACAGATCAGTGACTAAGACACATTAAGAGAGGTATAAATCATTTTAAGATTTCCAAAGAAATGAGACAAGGCAGACAGATACAGTAGTTGATGAAAGAAGGAACATAGAACACTCCGAAAAGAAGGAGTGGCTGTGGGTTCTGCCTCCCAAGGATACCTTCATCTGTCCATCCATTACCCTGGCAGGGGGGACTTTTGACCCTCAAAGAGAGGGTGCACAACTTGGGCATCCTAGTCGATGCACAGGTGACATTGGACCATCATCTTTCGGCTATGGCAAAGGGGGCGTTCGCCCAGGTTTGCTAGTGCACCCTATCTGGACAGGGAGTCTCGACTCACAGTCACTCATGCCCTTATCACCTCAAGATTAGTCCCCTGTCCAATTGTCTTTCCTTTTTCTCACTTATCATATATATTTTCTTTCTTTCATATATCCTCTCCTCTAAGTTCACTTTACCCTTATATATATTACTACATGTCTATTTTTCTTCCTATGTATTTGTGTATTGGACAAATGAATGAATGAATGAATGAATGAATGAATGAATGAATGAATGAATGAATGAATAAATAAATAAATAAATAAATCAAATAAATAAATCAAATAAATAAATCAAATAAATAAATTAAATAAATAAATAAATAAATAAAATAAAATAAAATAAAAATAAATGAAACCAAGACGGAGTCAAAAACTGCGTTGGCTCCCTTCGGCCCCAAATATTTCAAGGTTTCCTCCCGTCTTCCCACGGATTGTTCTTTTTTCTTCCCCATCCATGACAAGCAATAAGCCCTCTAGCTTGGAAATATATACTTCCTCTGCCTTCCCACCCACCCACCTTTGACATTTCATAGACGGGCAATTTTTCTAAACAAAACTGCTGTCCTGGCTACTCTGTCGATATATCCCATTATTTCACGTTGGAAACGTGAAGCTTCACCTGAGAATTTCACCCGAAAATGCCAAAGTGATTACACACAGGAAAGCAGGCCCTGAAAGCTCCATAAATCTATAGGTAAAGTCTGATAACACAAATTGATATTTCTGAAGCAAGATTTACGGAGCTCCCGGCTTGTTGGCTGGCCAGCCTGGCCTTCTGTCCATCGCTTAATTAATGCGGTGGCTGGGTTTCTTAGAGGAGATCCTGCACGCATACCAAAAGTAGTTTGGGTTTTACTTGTAACCCTGTGCTCAGCATAGATCGGGACTGCAAAGGACAAAATAAAATACAGAACAAGTTAGGAAATAAAATAGGTTACAAGGAGGGAAGGGAAGATGGAAGGTGGAAGGTGGAAGGTGGAAGAGTAGAGAACACATAGTATAGAGTAGAATAGAGTAGAATAGAGTAGAGTAGAGTAGAATAGAAAAGAGTAGAGTAGAGTGGAGTGGAGCGGACTGGAGTGGAGCGAAGTGGAAGGGAATGGAAGGGAATTGAATGGAATGGAATATGAAATAGAAGAGTGGAGTAGAGTGGAGTGGAATGGAAGGGAAGGGAATTGAACGGAATGGAACGGAATGGAATGGAATATGAAATATAGAAGAGTAGAGAATGCAGAATGGAATAGTAGAGGAGAGGAGAAGGGAATGGAATGGATTGGAAGAGAAGAGAAGAGAAGAGAGGTTGGAAGGGACTTTGGAGGTCTTCTAATCCAACTCCTGCTGAGGCACAGAGAGTCTCAGGTGAGCTTCCCTTTCAGAATGGAATGGAATGATGTGGAATGTGGAAGAAGAGAATGCAGGATGGAAGAATATAATAGAATGGAATGAAGTGGGGTGGAGTAGAAGAGAGTATAGAACAGAGTAGAAAGAGTAAAATAGGGCAGAGCAGAGCAGGGTAGAATTACAATAGGGTAGGATAGGGTAGAGTAGGGTAGAATGGAATGGAACAGAACAGAATTCTTTATTGGCCATGAGTGATTAGATACACAAGGAATTTGTCAGTGGTGCAAATTCCTCGTATGTCCAATCACGCAAGGCAATGCAAATGTATCTTCTTGGTGTAAGATCTGACCTTCAGAACTGATGAGCCTTGTCATAGCAACAGAATAGGCAGGGAGTCTTTGACCACCCTTGAGCCCAGGATGTCTGTTGCTAAGCGAAGGAGACCTGCTCCAATGAAATCACCTTTCTGGTCACCGGGTAGGACACGGGCCAGCAGCTGAAGGTTCTCCTCGGCTGGCATCATGATGTTGGCAGACTAGAACTGGATGGTGGAAACTACAGTGAAAAACCCGAAGTGGGCGCTTGTTCTTTTAAGAAGAATCAATGCTGAATAGGGAAAAAACCTGCTTGGCACAGAACAGCCAAACTTCAAGAATTGATGGTCTTTCTTCATTGTCCCTTCCAGTAGAGTTTTCGTCCATTCTTTCACCTATGTATCAACCTGAAGAACATTTCACCATATAAGAAATATCATACAGTTCAGTCTGGAATAATTTACCTGCATACAGATAATAGATAATACTTTCAGTAAATAAGGAGGGAGGGAGGGAGAGAAGGAGGAAAAGGAGAGAAGGAGGGAAGGAAAGAAGGGAGCGAGGGAGGAAAGAAGGAAGGAAGGAAGGAAAGAAGGGAGGGAGGAAAGAAGGAAGGAAGGGAGGGAGGGAGGAAGAAGATGGAAGGAGAAGGATTGAAGTAGGGAAGAAAGGGTGGGAGGGAGGGGAAGGGAGGAGGGAAGGATAAGGAGGGAAGGGGGAAGGAAAGAAGGGAGCGAGGGAGGGAGGGAGGGAGGAAGGAGAAAGGAAGATGGAAGGAGAAGGATTGAAGTAGGGAAGAAAGGGTGGGAGGGAGGGAGGAAGGAAGGGGAAGGGGGGAGGGAAGGATAAGGAGGGAAGGGGGGAGGAAAGAAGGGAGCGAGGGAAGGAGGGAGGAAGGAAGGAAGGAGAAGAAAGAAGGGGAATGGAGGGAGGGAAAGGTGAGGAAAAAGGAGATGGAGAACACATGTATCTATGTGTAAAATACATATACATACACACACACAAACACACACACATACATTTTAAAAACCCAGTTAATAAAATCCTCGTTTGCTACAAAAGCTGAAGCATTTACTCACATATAACAATGATAAAAGATACTGAAAGCAGCCAATTGTGGACTGGCAATTCCAACGCGCCACCAAAATTGGGCCGTAAAATTGGATTACTAGTACTTCCTATTGTAATTTGCATCATGGCACCCTCTGTAGCTTTTCTCTTTTGAAATTGATTTACCAAGGCTGGTGGCGAATATCAAAAATAACAGACTGATCCTCAAACAGGGAAGAAATGCAACATTTCCTTATCAGCGATGACTGGGACGATAAGGATCGCATTTATTATTATTGCCTTACGATCCGTCTTATGGCATTTTTCCCAGATTTTGATCTGCCTCCAGGCTAATCCTATGAGGAAGGTCTCTTAATGCAGCGAGAAGCGTTAACCAGGTGGCTCCATAAAAAATCCTTTCCCCACAAATGGAAGATTTGAAAATGGAAGATGTGCTCTTCATTGGTGGAACATGAGCCTAGTTGGCGCAATGGGTAGAGTGCAGTACTGCGGACCACTAAAGCTGACTGCTAGATCTGCAGGTCAGCAGTTCAAATCTCATCACCGGCTCAAGGTTGACTCAGCCTTCCAAAGTGGGTTAAACGAGGACCCGTATTGTGAGGCCAATATGCTGGCTCTGTTAAAAAATGCTATTGCTAACATGTTTTAAGCCGCCCTGAATCTAAGGAGAAGGACGGCATAAGATCATATGCTGCAACGTCCTACCGGTCAATGACTACTTCAGCTTCAACCGCAACAACACAAGAGCACGCAACAGATTCAAACTTAATACGAACCGCTCCAAACTTGACTGTAAAAAATATGATTTCAACAATCAAGTTATCGAAGTGTGGAACTCATTGCCGGACTCAATAGTGTCAACCCCTAACCCCCAACATTTCTCCCTTAGACTCTCCACGATTGACCTCTCCAGGTTCCTAAGAGGCCAGTAAGGGGCGTGCATAAGTGCACTGGTGTGCCTTTCGTCCCCTGTCCAATTGTCTTTCCTTTCTCTCACTTATGATATATATTTCCTTTCTTTCATATATCCTCTCCTCTAAGTTCACTTTACCCTTATATATATTACTACATGTCTATTTTTCTTCCTCTGTATTTGTCTATTGGGCAAATGAATAAATAAAAAAATAAAAAATAAAAAAATCAAATACATATATATTTTTCCATTTTTTATTTTATTTTTTTATATTCTTTGAACTGAATTAGATATGTTTATTTTCAAAAGACATAGAGTTAAATTAACAGAGCATGAAAAATTACCGATATGGATAACCGCAAATGATCTACAATGTAGAGTTTTATATATAAAAACACAATAAGGAAAGAAAGAGAGAGCAAGGCATCTCTCTAATTTTTTTTTAAAAATGATGTGTATTGGTGTTGGTTCTCTGTTGTATTATGTACTTGAACTTATATTGCTCAATAAAAATTAAAATTATTTTTTTAAAAAACAAAATCAAATAAATAAATAAACAAATAAACGTTTGCCACCCTGGACAAGCCATGCAAAATCTATACGGAAATCAGAAAGAAAAAACAATTGCTTTGTAAGGAGCTGGATCGTTCACTTAGGTTCAATGTTGTCAACACCTGTTGATGCTTTTTCCCCAAAAAGTCCTCCCTTTGCTGAAGATCACTCTAAAACAGGTTAATTCATTCTTATAGCTATGAGAGCCAGTGCTAATTAGACTTGGGGTGTGGTTTGCTTAGCAATCCAAGGGTAGCTTTAAAAGCTTTGATTTTTCTATCCGAACTGGCATGTTGGCTAACCATCAATGTCCTTTTGCAAGACTTATCACTGTCTAGTCCTGGGATTCTGCTCGTGGACCATGGTTTGAAGGATGTCCCTTGGTTACACTTCCGTTCTGCCCATTTATATCTTCACAAAATTGGCAGTACCTTTTGACCTTCAAGGTTCTAGTCATTTTCCAAATTTCCCGCACCAGGGTGGAAAACAGAACTAGGGGTGCGTAGGCATTTAGAAGGTGCTGTGGTGACATCAGAAAAGTGACCTCCTAATGAATCTGATGATCAAAGACAACTCACTGCAGCCAATGAAAGGGTCTATGAACCAAATGGGTCAACTCCCATGGCCCTGTGGCCAACTTCCCGCAGCCAAGTCACTATGGCCAAGTCATGGCAGCCAACTCTCCATGGTCATCTCACCATGGCCAACTCACCATGGCCAGCTCACCATGACCCTTACCATGGCCAATTCACCACTGCCAACTTACCATGGCCTACTCTCCATGGCCATCTCACCATGGACAACTCACCATGACCAACTTACCATGGCCAATTCACCACGGCCAACTCAACATGTCCATCTCACTGCAGCTAACTCGACACAACCAACTCCTCACAGCCAACTCACCATGGCCAATTCACCACAGCCAACTCACCATGACCCTCAAATATTGGAAGACTGCTATCATGTCTCCCCTGGTCCTTCTCTTCACTAGACTAGCCCTGCCCAGTACCTGCAACTGCTCTTTGTATCTTATAGTTTCCACTCTCCTAATCATCCTGGTTGCTCTCCTCTCTACTTTCTCTAGAGTCTCAATGTCTTTTTTGTAATGTGGTGATCAAAATTAGATGCAGTACTCTAGGTGTGGTGTGATGTGGGCAAACCTCGGTGCACCCACAACGACTCGGACGGCTGCATTCTGGATCCACTGTAATCTCCAAACGCTTTTCAGGGGTAGCCCCGTGTAGAGCGCATTACATAATCGAGCTGTGAATTGACAAGGGCATGAGTGACTGGGAGAAGAGCCTCCTGATCTTGAATTTGCTTTGATCTAAACACAGCTGTCATACAGCTGTAAATTCTCCTTGATTGACATCAATATCAATGGAGGAGAAATACAATGGATGTGCACCAGGGAGGCCCCAATGCAAAACGAAAGGGAATCAAAGCTTTGGCAGCCCAAATATGTATCACTTGCTTCTAAAGTGAGTGAGGAATACATTTCCGCACTTGTACCCGAAACCTGGGGAAATTACTCATCTTATTCCACCACCGTCCATGACAGTTATAGCAAGGAAATGCCCACAGTACCTATAAGCATGCAGAGATAAATCCAAAAGCATCTGGGATGCTGCTTTGTCCTTTTGATCTCGCAAATAAATATACAAATACGTGTTCGAGTATCGTCTTCAACCCTAGACAGTTTTCGTCTCCTCGCCAAAGCCTTTAAAAAGAAGGGAGGCTCGGGAATATTTGAAGAGGCAGAGGAAAGCAGGAAGGAAAAGAAGGCGTTGAAGAGAAGAATGGAGCAGTCAGGATTTCCGATGGGAAATTTGAAACTATGTGGCTGTATATTTCTATCCAGGGATAATAATAATAATAATAATTTAATAATAATTTATAAGATTTATTATTATTTATTATTATTTATTGGATTTGTATGCCGCCCCTCTCCGTAGACTCGGGGCGGCTAACAACAATGATAAAAAACAGCATGTAACAATCCAATTAGTAAAACAACTAAAAACCCTTATTATAAAACCAAACATACACACAAACATACCATGCATAACTTGTAATGGCCTAGGGGGAATAAATATCTTAACTCCCCCATGCCTGGCGGCATAAGTGAGTCTTGAGTAGTTTACAAAAGACAGGGAGGGTGGGGGCAGTTCTAATCTCTGGGGGGAGTTGGTTCCAGAGGGCCGGGGCCGCCACAGAGAAGGCTCTTCCCCTGGGGCCCGCCAAACAACATTGTTTAGTCGACGGGACCTGGAGAAGGCCAACTCTGTGGGACCTTATCAGTCGCTGGGATTCGTGCGGTAACAGGCGGTTCTGGAGGTAATCTGGTCCAATGCCATGTAGGGCTTTAAAGGTCATGACCAAAACTTTGAATTGTGACCGGAAACTGATCGGCAGCCAATGCAAGCCACGGAGTGTTGAAGAAACGTGGGCGAATCTTGGAAGCCCCATGACGGCTCTCGTGGCTGCGTTCTGTACGATCTGTATTTGTATGGCGCCCCTCTCCAAAAACTCAGGGCGGCTCACGACAACAATAAACAATGCAGTACAAATCCAATAATTAAAACTATAGCTAAAACCCCACTGTCATTAAAAACAGTCAACACTACCCAATCATAACCACACATAAATCTTACTAGCCAAAGGGGTACAGATAGGTCTTCAAAGTCTTGCAGAAGGCGAGGAGCATGGGGGCAGTTTGAATCTCAAGAGGGTGTTGATTCCAGAGGGCTGGGGCCGCCACAGAGAAGGCTCTTCTCCTGGGTCCCACCAGATGACATTGTTTAGTCGACGGGACCCAGAGAAGGCCAACTCTGTGGGACCTAATCAGCTGCTGGGATTCATGCAGCAGAAGGCGGTGCCGTAGGTATTCTGGTCCGATGCCATGTAGGGCTTTATAGGTCATTACCAACACTTTGAATTGTGTCCGGAAACTAATTGTCAACCAGTGCAGGCTGCAGAGTGTTGACGAAACATGGGCATATCTGGGAAGGCCCACGATTGCTCTTGCGGCCGCATTCTGCACAATCTGAAGTTTCCAAACACTCTTCAGAGGTAGCCCCATGTAGAGAGCATTGCAGTAGATGGGATTCAGCTGGTTCAGAACGCATTACAGATGCTAATTTTACATCTGGTTCACCGAACCGGTAGTTGCAAGGAATGGCTGACCCCTGCCCATTCCATCTCTCCCTGGAGTCTGCACTCCAGGGGTGAGTTCCTACTGGTGTGGTCCAGTGCACAGCTCCAGTAGTGGCCCACCGATTGTGCAATTTGGGAATGACAGCTCTAAGTGGCTATCTTTGCCAGTCCATGTGTGCCGCCATCTTTTTTCCCTATTTTTCAGCAATTTTTCTGCCTTCTGAGCATGCGCAGAAGGAAAATCCTCCCTCTGCATATGTGCAGAAGCAAAATCGTGCCAGGGGACATGCATGTATGTGACTTTAACAAGTGTCATCATGCACATGCAGCACACTGGTAGGAAGGTAAGAGGAACCCTGTTGGGGCCTGTTCGCATCCTGCGCAATTAGCAATGGATCAAAAATACTCAGAGACCGTGGAGGCACAGTACAAGCATCATGTGTTCCTGGCACTCAGGACAGACAGTGTAGAGGACGTGGTGTCAAAGGCTGAAGAGCAACCAGGGCCTAGGAGAAGAGGAGAAGCTTCTTCTTGATGCTAGGGTTCGCATGGCCTATACGAGGCAAGAGTGGTTACTCAGGAGAAGGCTTCCTCATGAGAAGCACTGTGGGCTACTGGGCCACACCCTCAGGCTACTTAAGGAAGAGTCACAGATGCTTAAGTGCAGAGGACAATGCAGTTCATTCCAGAATCTTGATGCAGCTCTTGTCCCCGTCCTGTGTTTCAAAAAAACCACATTCTGTGATACGGAACTTTGCTACAATCTCAGAATTATTGTTGTGTTTACCTATTCTTGGGACTCTGGCCAACTGATAATTATAATCAGTGTGGTGAATCCTTTGTTAGATTTTACTTTATTTTTTAAAAGATTCAAAATTGCTAAGACTTTTGTGATGAGATTTGAACCGCTGACCTTCAGATCTACAAGTCAGCTTCAGTGGTCTGCAGTACAGCACTCTACCTGCTGTGTCACCCCGGCTCAGACTATACAGATGGAGTTCATTAAGTCTTTCCTGATAAGTTTTACGCTTAAGACCTTCCACCATTTTTGTAGCCCGTCTTTGGACCCATTCAATGTTATCAATGTCTTTCTGTACTGTAAATAATTCTTGTAAATAGTAAATCCTTTAACCGGTGGTCTGCATTTGATTCCTGGGGGTGGGCTCAGTGCTAGAACATAGCAGCTGGTTTTGCAGTAGGCATTTCTTGTTTCCTGTTCATTTGTGGCTTCCTTCTCACACATTGATTTCCTTAATGAGGATCTCACGCTTGACCTTTTTAAGCGTACGCAACTTCCTCTCTTCGACGGTCTCCGATTACGACTCTATTTTTGCAAATTGTGGCTGGGGACAGCTAAGCTGCCAGATGAGTGAGGAAATAGCCCCCTCTGCTCATTGCCTGCTGTTCTGTCGGGCTCTCTAGTAGAATCCTCCCCAAAATTCACAGGTACAAATTTCAGACACACACACACACGTTTGAAAATTCTTTATAATGAAATATAATTCTTTATACATGTTTGAAATGTTCTTTATAATGAAAATTCACTTAAACCAAGCCCTCTTTTGGTATAGCAAAGAGCACTGGTCTCCAAACAAACTGGTAATTTGTACAAGTCCCTTATCAGTTCTGTGATACTTAGCTTGCAGCTGTGAGGCAATTCACAGTCCTTCTTCTTTTACAAAGTGACACACACTTTGCTCTAGTTTAGTTTCAAAGCGGGGGGAAATCAGCACACAAAAAGTCCAAGTCAGTAAAGCAGTCATGAAACACAACGATCAGATAATCCTCCACAATGGCCAAACCTACAGGCTGCTATTTATAGCAGCCTCACTAATTACCACAGCCCCACCCAACCACAGGTGGCCTCAGTTTCTTCGATAATAATCTCTCAGTTGTTGTTGCCTGTGCATTCCTCTCCGTATGCGTGGCTGTATCATTAACTCTTGTTCCGAATCCAAGGAGGAGCTAGATAATTGATCTCCTTCTGAGCTGTCTGCCGCACTCTCCTCCTCCCTGTCACTCATGTCTTCTTGGTCAGAGGAGCCTTCATCAGCAGATTCCACCGGGGGCAAAACAGGCCTGCAGCATGTGGATGTCTCCCCCACATCCACAGTCCTTGGGGCAGGAGCAGGGACAGAGCTAACCACAACATATTGGATGCCAGGTAAGTGCAGAGCCCACCCAGAGGCTCCTGGAGGGTGAAAAATGGGTCCCCCAGAAGTTCAGTAAGTCCAGAAATGGGTCCATTCCCAGTCTTCCAGGGGCCTCTGGAGGGCCCCTGGAGTCCAGCCCTTGCGGAGGGTAAAAACACTCACCCTGCTGTGATGCAGGAGGCTGAGTAGGCCATGCCCACCCAGCAACTGGGCAGAGAACTGGTTGCTAAAAAAAATTTGAATCCCACCTTGCGTTCTATCTCCCTGCATGTGACAACTGGAGTGAGATACAGACTCTGGGTCCTTCCCCGAGTTACGCAGAGCTATGAGGTGTTTTGTTTGCTCAACAAACCACGGCTTGCATGATGGGTAAACACAGCCAGTCTTATGAGCTTTCACTGCTGGGATGGAGGTTGGCTTGGCAGACGCAACAGTAAAACCGATTCCAGACTTTTCTAAAAGAGATGAGCAGCCAGTTCTGGATTTTCTGCACGAAACAGGGCTGGCCTACAAATCTCTTTTTAAGCGAGACTGCCAATTTTTTTTTTTTATGCCCTGAGACATTGCTGTGAATCAAGAATCTTATAAATGCTGAGTCACGTAGCTCGATCATAGAAATTCAGATTTATGCTGCCAGCAGTGGAAAGCTTTAGAATTATGGTTCTGAGATTTCTTTCTTTCTTTCTTTCTTTCTTTCCTTCTTTCTTTCCTTCCTTCCTTCCTTCTTTCCTTCCTTCATTTTTTTCCTTTCTTCCTTCCTTCCCTATTCATTTCCTTCTTTCTCTCATCTCTACTTCCTTTTCTCCTCTTCCCTCCCCCCTTCCTCTTTCCCATGTCCATCCTTCCTTCCTTCTTTCCTTCCTTCTTTGCCTCCTTCTTTCATTCATTTGCCTCCTTCTTTCTTTCATTCATTTTTTCATTCATGGTAGATAAATCCACAGTAACTGAATTTAAACATGCCTGGGATAAACATATATCCATCCAAAGATAAAATACAGAAAATAGTATAAGGGCAGACTAGATGGACCATGAGGTCTTTTTCTGCCGTCAGACTTCTAGGTTTCTATGTTTCTATTCCTTCTTTTTTCCTTCCTTCCTCCCCTCCCTCCCTTCCCTATTAATTTCCTTCTTTCTCTCATCTCTACTTCCTTTTCTCCTCTCCCCTCCCTCCCTTCCTCTTTCCCATGTCCTTCCTTCCTTCCTTCCTTCTTTCCTAAACAGCGTTGAATTTGGAACTGCAGCAGAACATTTTATTCATGAACATTTCAGGCATCACGTCGATGGCAGCAAAGCACTGAGATCGACAAGTCTACAGAGCTTGCAAAACATGACGTGTGATACACGGAGAGAGAAACATCCAAACAAAACCTCTATCACCCACTGTTAGTTCTGTTCCTGTTTTCAAATGCAAAGGAACAACAGAAGAGAATATAACTTATTCCCAGGCCTGGGATCTCTTAGCAAACCAGAACAAAAACACATCTTCCTTAAATATTTCATTTTGCTTACCTCTTGTTATTCTGATCTTTCTTTTACCTACTCAGGATGCCACAGATCAAAGAGAAGCTAGCCTGATGCTCTCTAGATGCTTCCAAACTCAACAGCATGGAGCAAAAACTCATCGCAACTCGTTTTGACAAATGGTTACTGACATAGTTCCCTCTAAGCTGAGCAGTGAGCAATCGCTCACTTAAAAATCATCATCAACTCAGAGTTTTCCAAACCTGCCCAGAAGCCGAGAGGGAAAGAGTGAGAGGGAAGGAGAGAGAGAGGAAGAGAGGAAGAGAGAGAAACAGATAGAAAAAAGAGAGGAAGGAAAAGAGAAAGAAAAAGAATGGGAGTAAGGAAGAGAGAAAGAAAATCAAAATCTAGTTTGAAACTAGCTCAACTATTTAAGTGGCATTTTGATATTGATAGAGTTGCCCTATTATGAGCTCACTGTTATAGACACACAGTACAGTATTTTATTTTGAAATTCTCTGAGGCAAAACAGGGTGGGTTTTTTATTTATTTATTTATTTGTTTGTTTGTTTGTTTATTTGTTTGTTTGTTTGTTTGTTTAATATTTCTGTGCCGCCCAGTCCCGAAGGGACTGCCGCTCAGACACTATACTTTTCTGCCCACCCCAAAAAAAATTTAGAGGGAACACTGGTTACTGATCCATCTTTTTGCTGCTGTCCATGGTACTGAAGCCTTCTCCAACACCAAAGAGAAAAAGAGCCAATGCTCTTTCAAGTCTGCTTTTTCAGAGCCCAAACCAGGGGAAATAATGGTGCACAAAAAACAAGAGGTGGGCAAAATGAAAAATAATTGTGTGTTTCTAAGAAAGCCATATGTGTAATCAACAATTGCTACAGAGCTGACTTGATTTAGGCCAAGCTTTAGTGGGAAAGGCTACAGTTGCCAGAAAGAAGCAGGTCTTACAATGACGCGCCATGAAAATATTATTGCTAACAAAACGGGCAGATACAGTAGCTACCCGACACAACGTTCTTCCCTGTCCAACTTCCCAGTTCTGCTGTTTGCAAAATGCCCGTCAACAGATGCCAGTGATTTCAAGCCAACCCAACAAAATAATGGCACTGCATCCATCAATCCCATGGAAGATAAATAAACATTCAACATCCAGGCTGGAAAAAAACCCAACAAAACCCCATTCAAGGGATTGCTTCCCCAACATCCATGGATGGATGATGTAAAAACAAAACATAGCATTGAATCCAAAGGAAATGAACATATATTTAATATTTATTATTTTATAAAGCCAAGCAAAGGTTTAAGCATGCCTTGAGCTGTGAATTCCCCAGGAATCTCCCTGGAAATTGCTAAATGCCAAAATTGAAGTTGAATGCTTGGGATATTGATAGAAAGGCCAACAATATTTCAGTTCATGCACAAGGTGAAAGATGATTAGAGAACTGGAGGTTAAATCATATAAAGAATGGTTGCAGGAATTGGGTATGGCTAGTTTAGAGAAAAGAAGAACCAAGAGTGGCATGATAGCAGTCTAATATCTCAAGAGATGCCACAGAGAAGATGGAGGTTGTTGTGAGTGATCTTTGACCAACTCTGATAATGATAGATTCTGAGAAGGATGAACCAAGCCTATCTTGGTACCCTAAGCCAGTGGTCTTGCCAGCTGATTTATATAATGAGAGTAGACTTCGATGAACCTGGGCGACCACCAGAGGTGGCATATATGCCAATGACAGTAGGGTCTGATTTAGAAGAGGAGGAGGAGGAAGAAGACCATGAGCCGTTGTTAGATGCCTGCTTTAGAAGACTAAGAAAAAGACAAGAATACTTGTATGGGAAAAAGAAGTAGTCTATAGTTTGTTAACTTTACGGAATTGCTGACCACTCCCCATAGGTATTTAACGGTGACTGCTGGGAAATTCGGGGTGGAGTTTCAACATTTTGTAAAGTCCCTTGGCGTTTGAGGTTCCAGCCATGTTACACTAGCCAACTGTTATTTCTCTGCTGAGATCCTTGAAGTAGAATTGCCCTGTCTGCAGAGAGTCTGGAAAGCTGTAACTGTAAGTCGGTGAAACTGAAGAATCCTTATCTCACAAAGGAATTTACAATTAGCTTTGATCTTTGACAACAGCCTAGCCACTGGACTTGTTATCTTTTAACTCCTCTCACTGAGAATCTGCCAAGGTGAACTCACCAGCATGAATTTGGCTTGTATAAATGATTTGGAATTGCTCACCTGTCTTGAGGTAGGGCAGTTGTCCCAGAAATCCAAGCCAGATACATGGCTGAAAACTCCTTAAAGGATGCAAGTGCTTGTAAGTATCCAATAGCTCTGAAATTCCCAGAGATCTGGAGGGCTCTGTTTTATACTATAATGCTGGGGTCCTCAAACTGGGCAACTTTAAGACTTGTGGACTTCAACTCCCAGAATTCTCACAGCTGTCTGGAGAATTCTGGGAGTTGAAAGTCCAAAAGTCTTAAAGTTGCCAAGTTTGGGGACCTCAGCTGTAATGCATTGGTAAGACCACGTTTGGACTGGATCCAGTTTTGGACACCATGTGATAAAAAAAAAGATGTTAAGACTCTGGAAAGAGTGCAGAGAAGAGCAATCAAGATGATTAGGAGGCTAAAGCATACATAGAATGTTTGCAGGAATTGGGTATGTCCAGTTAGAACAACTAACCAGTGGAACAGCTTGCCTCCAGAAGTCGTGAATGCTCCAACACTGGAAGTTTTTAAGAAGATGTTGGATAACCATTTGTCTGAAGTGTAGGGTTTCCTGCTTAAGCAGGGGGTTGGACTAGAAGACCTCCAAGGTCCCTTCCAATTCTGTTATTCTTTTCTAATCTAATGAAAAGAAGGACCAGGGGAGATATGATAGCAGTCTTCCAATATCTCAGGGGTTGCCGCAAAAAAGGAGTCAAGCTATTCTCCAAAGCACCTGAGGGTAGAACAAGAGGCAATGGGTGGAAGCTGAACAAGGAGAGAAGCAACTTAGAAATAAGGAGGAATTTCCTGACAGAAACAATTAATAGAACGATTAATCCGTGGAACAGATTGCCTCCAGAAGTTGTGAATGCTCCAACACTGGAAGTTTTAAAGAAGATGTTGGATAACCATCTGTCTGAAGTAGTGCAGGGTTTCCTGCCTAAGCAGGGGTTGGACTAGAAGACCTCCAAGGTCCCTTCCAACTCTGTTATTTTGTTATTCCAAAAACAGAAAAGAGTACATTCTGAGTGAGATATTTTTTCCCCTCCTTTAAAAAAAAAAGCCTTATTGACTTCTCTACATTTCTCCTATTGTAAACTGCAATTTATAGATCTCTCTCTTGTTTGGGTTAGCTTCAAACATTCATTCCTAATTCTGTTTTATGCTGTTTCCATACAAGCCTGCAATTATCTGAAATAGTGCTTTCCATAAACGCATCCACTCACCAACGCCTGTGATGAATATGCTGACTTACAAATATTTATGCACATTTAATTACACCATTAATTAACTGACTGAATCTTCTTGTTATTGCATCATCTAGGTTTTCTGGTGGGGGGTGGGAGAGAGGGGGGAAATGGATCAAAAGTAGAATTAATACCAGACTTCCAAAATTTCTGAATTGCATGGAGAAATATATGCTGGGAAATATATCATGGATCACAGGGTAAGCATTTCCAGTGGTTATTTTCTGGAAGAATAGCAGGATGGCAGAACAGAGTTGAAAGGGACCATGGAGGTCTTCTAATCCAGTGATTCTCAACCTTTCAAATGCCACGACCCCTTAATACAATTCCTCATGTTGTGGTTACCTCCAACAAGGGGTGGGCAGCAGGCAGGAAGGGGTGGAATGCAGTTCCACGGGCAGAAAGGAAGATGCGTGGGAAGCTCCTGCTGATCAGCGACAGTCACTTCCTGGATTATTATTATTATTATTATTATTATTATTATTATTATTATTATTATTATTATTTAGATTTGTATGCCGCCCCTCTCCAATTACTGGTCTCGGCTTTTTTTTCTTTGCTGCTGCGTCTGCGCTCCTTGCTTTTTTCCTCTTTCCTCCTTCTTGGCCTCGGACAAGCTTCCGTCTCTCCTGCCCAGCTCCCCTCCAGCCTCACACAGCCACCTCCCACCTGAGATGCAAGTAGAAGGCGTCGGTGGAAGCGGCATTGACAGCATTTATGCTTCTGGCAGCACCCGTTTGCCTAGCTACCCAGCCTGAGATGGGGGGCGACCAAGGAAGGTCGACCCAGGAAAGGCGGCATACAAATCTAATAAATAAATAAATAAACTTTGCCGACCCCTGGTGTAGGGTCTCCTGCTTGGATGAGGGTGGGACTAGATGACCTACAAGGTCCCTTCCAACTCTGTTAACCTGTTTTAAAACAATTGATTTTGACCAGACAACACCGCCGACAATTTTCCTTCAGACAACGCCATGAAAATATGGAAGAAAACAAAGGAAGAAGAGGCGAAGAATATCAAATGTCTCATCAACCCTTAGGGGAAGCTGCAGTATTCTAGGTCGTAGGAAGTAAATTTGACTTTTTCATTATAAATCCTGACTCTAAGAAACATTTCTAGCACCTTCGATCTGGTCTTATGAGTTCAGCCACTTCTAAGTCAAGCTTTGAGGGCAAACTATGTTAATCTATCCTATTATTTTTATTATAGCCTCTCTTTAAAAAAGAGAAAAATAAAGAGGGATATTTAATTTTAGCTGGGTTAGGGTTTTGCCTTGTGCACAACACATTTTCAATAACCAGAACTTGTTTAAACCCCCCAACGCTCCAGGAAAATGCATTTACAGACTTAAATTTTGTCGGCTCTCATTTATTGATATTAATAATACATCGGCGGGATTGGTCTTTTCATTTTATTTTCATCTTCAGATGAGGGTGGGAAGGAGGACAGGAATTGCAACTTGTTTGTTCCTCTCTCTTTCAACGTAACCGTCAGCATCTTACACAGAGACTAATGCGGCTTTAATTGCTTGCAAAGGATCATTTGTTATATGAAGAGGGAGCGGATATAATCAATAAAAGGATTTCTCAATTGCCACGAAAGCTCGGAATATGAAGGAGAAAGGGGCTGGCTTTCTTTGCCTGCGCTTCTTTCTTTCTTTATTTTTGTAAATAACGAGGAAAATGGCCCAAATTAGTTTTCCATTTAAATATATTGCCATCTCTAATTAATAAACACCATTAGGAGACGAGCACTCTGGATGACAGCGAAAGCAATTATTTGCATAAATGAAAATGTAGGCTTTTTTGATAATGGCTGAACATTTAAGACCGGCTAATTTGTGTAATTTTTAGTGCTTTATACATACATGTGTGTGTGTGTGTGTGTGTCACATGTTTTTGCTGAATTTGAAAATTAGACTAGGATAAATCTATTTCGGATTAGACTAGGATAAATCTATTTCGGCCTTATTCTGGCCTCATCAGCTAGCCATACCCTCACTGGGTCTTGAACTTGCAACCTTGGCCTTGTAAGGCAGAGAATTAACCTCTAGGCTACAGTATCCAATCCCTTCAGCTCTATACCAGGGAAGGGTTACATGTTTTTTGTGTGTCGAATCGCCCTGGTATATATTGAAGGAACATCAGAGCTCCTTTTTTGCCTCTCGTTCCAACCCAGGATCATTTCCAAAGCAGTTAATTTATTCATAGCTGACAAACTATATTCTGTGTGTGTGTGTTTGTGTGTGTGTGTGTGTGTATATATATTGACAAAACTGAATGGGTCCAAAGATGGGCTACAAGAATGGTGGAAGGTCTTAAGCATAAAATGTATAAGGAAAGAGTTAATGAACTCAATCTGTATACTGTAGTCTGGAGGACAGAAGGAAAAGGGGGGACATGATCGAAACATTTAAATATGTTAAAGGGTTAAATAAGGTTCAGGAGGGAAGTGTTTTCAATAGGAAAGTGAACACAAGAACAAGGGGACACAATCTGAAGTTAGTTGGGGGGAAAATCAAAAGCAACATGAGAAAATCTTATTTTACTGAAAGAGTAGTAGATCCTTGGAACAAACTTCCAGCAGACGTGGTTGATAAATCCACAGTAACTGAATTTAAACATGTCTGGGATAAACATATATCCATCCTAAGATAAAATACAGAAAATAGTATAAGGGCAGACTAGATGGATCATGAGGTCTTTTTCTGCCGTCAGTCTTCTACGTTTCTATGTGTATGTCACATGTTTTTCCTGAATTTGAAAATTCGGCCTTATTTTGGATATATAATGTGAATGGGGTATACTCACTTCGAGGGGATATATATCCCCTCGAAGTGAGTATACCCCCTCACATTTTGTAAATATTTAAGTATATCTTTTCACGGGACAACACTGAAGAAATGCCATTTGGCTACAATGTAAAGTAGTGAGTATAGTGAGTGGCTTGAGCAATGTAGTGAGTAGTGAGTGGCTTGAACAATGGCTGACATCAATGTTGATCAAACTTGTCAATTCTAAGACATGTGGACTTCAACACCCAGAATTCCCCCTCTTCCAGCATGTTCTGGAAGTCTAGACGTCTCAAAGTTTGCAGCTTTGGGGGGGAAAAACAACCTTTGTTTTTTGTAAGATTGTTTCTCAGCTTTGAAGACCAATTCATTGGATTTCCATCAAACCCCAGTCAGCTTCCACTTCATATCAAAAGGTAAGCAGCTGTGTGCGTGTGTATGTGTGTGTGTGTGTATGTATGTATGTATGTAGTATGTCATAAAAGTGAGTACACCCCCTCACATTTTGCAAATACTTAAGTATATTAATTCATGTGACAGCACTGAAGAAATGCCATTTGGCTACAATGTAAAGTAGTGAGTATACAGCTTGTATAACGGTGTAAATGTGCTGTCCCCTCAAAATAATGCAACACAGCTGTTAACACACTAGTCACAGACTTGGCCACCATGATGCAGCTCAGTTTCGGGGTCTTGGCCATTTTCATATAGCCTAGGCCAGGGGTAGGCCAAGTTGGCTGTTCTATGCCTTGTGGACTTCAACTCCCAGAATTCCTGAGCCAATGCCAGCTCAGGAATTTTGGAGTTGAAGTCCCAACATCATAGAAGAGCCAACTTTGCCTACCCCGATCTAGGCCATCTTTGTGTAGAACAACATTTCAATTTTTTTACAGATACTCAGAGAGTTCGTTGCTATGAGGTGCCATGTTGAACTTCCAGTGAGAGAGAGCGATAACACCAAATTTAACACACCTGCTCCCCCTTCATGCCTGAGATCGTGTACCACTAACCCCACATCATCCTCAATCAAGGAGAAATGCCAAGCCTGTTTTGTGGGGGGGGTTTTACATGTGGGATTGATCTGTTGGTCCTCCACTGCTTTCGCCTATCTTTGAATATCATCTGAAATGTAGCAATATTGAATTCCATGTCCGTTGCCTAAAATAATTGATGGAGTGGTGAGCAGGGAGGGAATATCAAATAGCTTACATTGGCAGAATTTTGCAAACACGGACGGGACTATGTTATTAGAGCTGATTTTCAAGCGTACAGTTACTTTATGCAGAAGGTTGCATAAATCTTATAAAAGGAGGAAGAGGAGAAGGAAAAGAGAAGGAGAGAGGGGGAAGAGAGAAGGAGAGGGGGGGAAAGAGAAAGAGAGAGAGAAGGAGAGAGGGAGGAGGAGGAGGAGGAAAGAGAGAGGGAGGGAAAGAGATAGAGAATGAGAGGAGAAGGAGGAGAGAGAAGGGGAGAGAAAGAAAGAGAAAGAGAAGGAGAAATAGAGACAGAGAAGAAGAGAGAGGGAGGGACATAAAGAGAGAGAGAAGGAGAAAAAAGGGGGAGAGGGAGGAGAGGGGGAGGGAAAGAGAGAGAAAAAGAGAAAGAAAGAGAGGGGGAGAAGGAGAAAAGAGAAAGAGAGAAGGAGGGGAGAGGAAGAAGGAGAAGGAGGAAAGAGAGAGAGAGAAAAAAAAAGACAGAAGGAGAGAAGGAAGAGAGTGTGAGAGAAAGAGTGAGAAGGAAAAGGAGAGATGGAGGAGGAGGAGGAGGAGGGGGTGAGAGAAAGAGAGAGAGGAGGAGAAAGAGAGAGAAGGAGAGGGGGAGGGGGAGGGGGAGAAAAAGAGAAAGAGAGAAGGAAAAGGAAAAGGAGAAGGAAAAAAGGAGGGAGAGGGAGGAGATGGAGAGGGAAAGGGGGAGAAAAAAAGAGAGAAAGATGAAATTTGGTCCAATGGTGTAGTTCCCTCTTCTTACCCCCATCAGCTTCTTTCCTTGTGTGGTCATAAACGCCAACTCTGCATGTTTCTCTAAAGGAAGGCTCTGAGCAATTACTCCGAGTCGCCTTCGTGTCGATGCACGAAATGCAAAAATGTTTGTTCAATGTGCTGACAATCTGTCCACTCGCACCTAAGAAATTATTGGTACAAATACTTTTAAGAGCAGAGTCATTTTCCGTCGAGGGGAGAATGGGCGAGATGGAAGATAAAGAGAGATCATTGCTGTGCTTCAGGGCGATCAAATTGTTGGTTTTTTCCCAAAAAACAAATCCAATATTTCAAAGAAAATTGACCAGTGTACACTCAGTTTGCTTGGGGTTTTTTTTTCCTACATGCATCTGAAAAAACCTTTTGGTCATCCCAGTGGAGTCATTTCATTCTTCAGCCAGGATGGAATAACAAAAATTGGAAGGGACCTTGGAGGTCTTCTAGCCCAACCCCCTGTTCTAGCAGGAGACTCAATAACCGGGATGGCGAACCTATGGCAGGCGTGCCACATCTAAGAGCCATATCTAAGGACATGTGAGGCTTTGCCATATGTCAGCTCCAATGTTTTTTCCATTGCTCTACTTGCTCCGAATGCTTCTTCCCAGGTGCTAATGATGTTCCCAGCTCTTACCAGCTTGCAAGCTCTTTCATTGTTACTCTCTGTGAAGAATATTTTCCAAGCCCTAAGTCTTTGCAGGGGGTTTTTCCCATTGCTCTACTTGCTCCGAATGCTTCTTCCCAGGTGCTAATGATGTTCCCAGCTCTTACCAGCTTGCAAGCTCTTTCATTGTTACTCTCTGTGAAGAATGTTTTCCAAGCCCTAAGTCTTTGCAGGGTTTTTTTCCCATTGCTCTACTTGCTCCGAATGCTTCTTCCCAGGTGCTAATGATGTTCCCAGCTCTTACCAGCTTGCAAGCTCTTTCATTGTTACTCTCTGCGAAGAATGTTTTCCAAGCCCTAAGTCTTTGCAGGGTTTTTTCCATTGCTCTACTTGCTCTGAATGTTTCTTCCCAGGTGCTAATGATGTTCCCAGCTCTTACCAGCTTGCAAGCTCTTTCATTGTTACTCTGTGAAGAATGTTTTCCAAGCCCTAAGTCTTTGCAGGGTTTTTTCCATTGCTCTACTTGCTCCGAATGTTTCTTTCCAGGCCTAAACAGGTGCTAATGATGTTCCCAGCTCTTACTGGTGTGCAAGCTCTTTCATTGTTACTCTCTCTAAATAAAGTTTCTTTAAAGCCCTAACCAGGGGATAAAATAATGTGCTGGCTAAGGATGTTTGCCAGATGAATACCTCATAAGCAGATTCTTTTCCCTATTTTCCTCTACACAAACTAAGGTGCGTCTTATACTCCGGTGCGTCTTATATTCCAAAAAATACAGTACTCAGATCACATCAGGTGTTCATCTTCTTAGATATCAACTTAATGAATTTCCAGAGATCACCCCATAAAGTTCTATAGATGAGCCCTTTCTTAGTGGATGTTACCACAGATTAAAGGCCCGATGTTTTGACGGAAACTTTAAAAAGAGATTTTTTTTAAAAAAAAGCAAAGCAAGAGGCTAGTCCTCAGTGTTCCAGAGCAGGGAAAGCAGACAAATTGAATCAGGACATCGGCCTTAAACTAGCAGGTCTGTATGCTTGAAACTAAAAAGCGGCAAATATTCATGTCACATTTGTCATTTCAGAGAAATAAATAACCCAGTGCCATTGCAGGGGTGGGAATCTTTCTCCTGCAATTATTTCTCCAAATGGTAGAAAGATTCCTACACCCAAATAAATTAATAAACCAGTAAGTAAACACACACACACACACACACACACAGAGGGGTGGAGAATTTTATTCACAAGTAAGTGAGTTTGCATTTGCATATATACACATAATGATTTATGAATAAGGCTTCCCCTCTCTTGTGTGTCAACAAATGTAAATTGCCTTGCATCACCAATGATAATAAATGAGTAATAAACATACCATTTTTTATCCACCACAGATATAGGATTTTAATTATGGGAGTTAATTTTCAGAGCAGAAAGTCTGCTTTCGCACAATTAGAAGGGGGATAACTTTTAATTAACTTTGAAGAACTTTCTTTTTCTAGAGGAAAAAAATCCAATTAAAATGCTTTGAGGGGCTATTAGCATGGAAATAACAGTTAAGAAGAGAGAAAGGGAGAAATATATAACGATATTTATGAATGAGGGATTTCTGCACAGAGAGAAGAATAGGACTCTTTTTGAGAAATTGAACCCTCAAAAGGGGAGGCGAAAGTTGGTTTACAGTTTCGTTTAAGATACGTCGCGCCCACAGCAAGCTTTTACAATTCTTTTCTTGCTTATCAAACAATTCAACCCCTTGCAATTTGAGAGCTATCATTTTAATGTGATTTGTCGTGCTTCGTTGCAATTAGTTTGTTTTCTCGGTTTGCCCCACAAACGCATGCAACGTCTCCCAGAGTCCTTTGCAAGGCGGGGAGTTGGTCGATCAAACTCAAATTATTTTATTCTTTGTTTTATTTCATTCCATTTGGATTCTGGGTATGGATTTGGACTGAAGGCAGAACAAAAAGCAACGGGTGGAAACTTATCAAGGAGACAAGGAGCTTAGAAGTCAGGAGAAATTTCCTGACAGTGAGAACAATTAATCAGGAGATCGACCTGCTTCCAGAAGTTATAGGTGCGCTACTGTGGTAGGATTAAAAAAAAATACTAGCGGTTCTGTGGGTGTGGCTTTGTGGACATGTCTGTCTTTGTGGGCGTGGCTTGATGGGCATGGCAGGGGAAAGATACTGCAAAATCTCCACTCCCTCCCCACTCCAGGGGGAAGGATACTGCAAAATCCCCACTCCCTCCCCACCCCAGGGGAAGAATACTGCAAAAACCCCATTTCCTTCCCACACCAGGGGAAGGATACTGCAAAATCTCCACTCCCTCCCCACTCCAGGGGGAAAGATACTGCAAAATCTCCATTTCCTCCCCACTCCAGGGGAAGGATACTGCAAAATCCCCATTTCCTCCCCACTCCAGGGGAAGGATACTGCAAAATCTCTATTCCTTCCCCACTCCAAGGGGAAGGATACTGCAAAATTCCCACTCCCTCCCCACCCCAGGGGAAGGATACTGCAAAACCCCCATTTCCTTCCCACACCAGGGGAAGGATACTGCAAAATCTCCACTCCCTCCCCACTCCAGGGGGAAGGATACTGCAAAAACCCCATTCCTTCCCACTCCGGGGGGAAGGATACTGCAAAATCTCCATTTCCTCCCCACTCCAGGGGAAGGATACTGCAAAATCCCCATTTCCTCCCCACTCCAGGGGAAGGATACTGCAAAATCCCCATTTCCTCCCCACTCCAGGGGAAGGATACTGCAAAATCTCTACTCCCTCCACACTCCAGGGGGAAGGATACTGCAAAATCTCCATTCCCTCCCCACTCAGGGGGAAGGATACTGCAAAATCTCCACTCCCTCCCCACTCCAGGGGGAAGGATACTGCAAAAACCCCATTCCTTCCCACTCCAGGGGAAGGATACTTCAAAATCCCTGTTTCCTCCCCACCCGAGGGGAAGGATACTGCAAAACCCCCATTTCCTTCCCACACCAGGGGAAGGATACTGCAAAATCTCCACTCCCTCCCCACTCCAGGGGGAAGGATACTGCAAAAACCCCATTCCTTCCCACTCCGGGGGGAAGGATACTGCAAAATCTCCATTTCCTCCCCACTCCAGGGGAAGGATACTGCAAAATCCCCATTTCCTCCCCACTCCAGGGGAAGGATACTGCAAAATCCCCATTTCCTCCCCACTCCAGGGGAAGGATACTGCAAAATCTCCATTCCCTCCCCACTCAGGGGGAAGGATACTGCAAAATCTCCACTCCCTCCCCACTCCAGGGGGAAGGATACTGCAAAAACCCCATTCCTTCCCACTCCAGGGGAAGGATACTGCAAAATCCCCATTTCCTCCCCACTCCAGGGGAAGGATACTTCAAAATCCCTGTTTCCTCCCCACTCCAGGGGAAGGATACTGCAAAATCTCCACTCCCTCCCCACTCCAGGAGGAAGGATACTGCAAAATCTCCATTTCCTCCCCACTCCAGGAGGAAGGATACTGCAAAATCTCCATTTCCTCCCCACTCCAGGGGAAGGATACTGCAAAATCTCCACTCCCTCCCCACTCCAGGGGAAGGATACTGCAAAATCTCCACTCCCTCCCCACTCCAGGAGGAAGGATACTGCAAAATCTCCATTTCCTCCCCACTCCAGGGAAAGGATACTGCAAAATCTCCATTTCCTCCCCACACCAGGGGAAGGATACTGCAAAATCCCCATTTCTTCCCCACTCCAGGGGAAGCATACTGCAAAATCCCCATGTCTTCCCCACTCAAGGGGCAGGATACTGAAAAATCTCCATTCCCTCCCCACTCCAGTGGAAAGGGTACTGCAAAATCCCCATTCCCTCCCCATTCCAGGGGAAGGATACTGCAAAATCCCCATTTCTTCCCCACTCCAGGGGAAGCATACTGCAAAATCTCTATTTCCTCCCCACTCCAGGGGAAGCATACTGCAAAATCTCCATTTCCTCCCCACTCGAGGGGAAGGATACTGCAAAATCCCCATTTCTTCCCCACTCGAGGGGAAGGATACTGCAAAATCTCCATTCCATCCCCACTCCTGGGGAAGGATACTGCAAAATCTCCATTCCTTCCTGATCAGCTGGGACTCGGGAGGCAGAGAATAGCTGGGGGTGGGACCAATTGGAGGTGGAATTTACTGGTTGTCCAAACTACTCAAAATTTCCACTACCAGTTCTCTGCAGCTGAACAGAACCTGCTGATACCCATCTCTGATTCTCCCTCACTGGAGGTTTTTAAGAAGAGATTGGACAGCTGGTAGAGGGTCGCATGCTTGAGTGAGTTGGACTATTTACATATTTATTTATTTATTCTTTGTCCAATATACAATACAAATGAAAGAGAATAGACATTAAGTAATATATATAAAGATAGAAAGTAAGAAAGAAGAGAAGTAGAAGGGAAGGAGAGAGTATATATGATATATGAGATAAGGAAAGACAATTGGACAGGGGACGATAGGCACATCAGTGCACTTATGTACATCCTCCAAGGTCTCTTCCAACTCTGTTATTCCCTTGTTCCCATAGTTGTGGAGGTGCCACAAAGAAGAGGGAGCATCAATTTCTTCTCTAGAGCACCTGAAGGCAGAATGAGAAGCAACAGATGAAAACTAACCAAGGAGAGAACCAACCGCAAACTAAGGAGAAATTTCCTGACAGTGAGAACAATTAACCAGTGGAGCAACTTGGCTCCAGAAGTTATCGGTGCTCAATCTCTGGAGGTTTTAAGAAATACAAGTGCACTAGAATGCCTTCCGTCCCCTGTCCTATTGCTCTCCTATATCTCCTATACCTTTCTTCTATTCCTATATCTCTTCTTCTATTCTTTCATTGATATGTTCTATTACTATACCTTCTTTTCTATTATTTCTTAGATATATTTTACTATGAGTATCTCCTCTATAACCTGCATCATGTATTTTACTATGTGTATATAGATATCTACCCACTAAAACCCTCATTGTGTATTGGACAAAATAAATAAATAAACAAATAAATAAATAAATAAATAAATTAATTAATTAAAATAAATTAAATTAAAATAAATTAAACTAAATTAAAATAAACTAAAATAAATTAAATTAAAATAAATAAAATAAAATAAAATAAAAAATAAAATAAAATAAAATAAAATAAAATAAAATAAAATAAAATAAAATAAAATAAAATAAAATAAAATAAAATAAAATAAAATAAAATAAATAAAATAAAATAAAATAAAATAAAATAAAATAAAATAAAATAAAATAAAATAAAATAAAATAAAATAAAATAAAATAAAATAAAATAAAATAAAATAAAATAAAATAAAATAAAATAAAATAAAATAAAATAAAATAAAATAAAATAAAATAAAATGGACATCCATTTGTCTGGAATGCTAGAGGACCTGAGCAGGGGATTGATTTAAAAGACCTCCAAGGTCCCTTCCAACTCTATTATTCTCCCAAAGAAGAGAGAGAGCTCGGTGGTCCAGTAGTTAGAACACAGTCCTGTAAGCTACTTCAGCTGATCACTGGCTGCCAGTAGTTTGGCAGGTTGAATCTCAGTAGGCTCAAGGTGGACTCAGCCTTCCATCCTTCCAAGGTCGGTAAAATGAGGACGGAGATTGTTGGGGGCAAGAGGCTGACTCTCTGTAAATTGCTTATAGAGTGCTGTAAATAATAATAATTAATAATAATAATAATAATTTATTAGATTTGTATGCCGCCCCTCTCCGAAGACTCGGGGCGGCTCAGAACAATAATAAAACAATATTACAATGAAACAAATCTAATATTAAAAACATGTAAAACCCCATCATTTAAAACCATGCAGCAAACACATACCAAACATAAAATATAAAAGCCTGGGGGAGGTGTCACAGTTTCCCCATACCTGGCGATACAGGTCGGTCTTAAGTAATTTGCGAAAGACAAGGAGGGTGGAGGCAGTTCTAATCTCGGGGGGAGTTGATTCTAGAGGGCTGGGGCCGCCACATAGAAAGCTCTTCCCTTGGGGCCCGCCAAACGACATTGTTTAGTCGACAGGACCCGGAGAAGGCCAACTCTGTGGGACCTTATCGAAAATAGAATAGAAAAACATATTTTTCTGTTTTAATTAGCCATAATTCAACAAGACTACTGCCTTAAATATACACAGTAAGGCATTATGAAGCGGTCTATAAGTCTAAATGCTAATGCTGAAGTGTTAGTTGAAGATTATAATTGCTCCCTGCAACCTTCTACTCCAGTGATGGTGAACCTATGGCACGGGTGCCACAGGTGACACATGGAGCCATATTTGCTGGCATGCAAGCCATTGCCCTAGCTCATGCATGTGTACACCTGCCAGCTGATTTTTGGCTTGCATGGAAGTTATGGGAGGGCGTTTTCAGCTTCCGGGGGGATGAGAGAGGGCATTTTTGCCCTCCCCAAGCTCCAGGAAAGTCTCTAGAGTTGGGAGAGGGTGAAAAATGGGCCTACCGGGCCCACCAGAAGTTGGGAAATAGGCTGTTTCTGGCCTCCAGGGGGCAGGGGAGGGAATTTTCATACACCCCACAGGCATTGAATTATGGGTGTGGGCATTCACGTGGTTGCGATAGTGTGTGTTCATGTGCTTCGGCACCCGAGGGAAAAAAGGTTCCCCATCACTGTTCTACTCATAGAAACATAGAAGACTGACGGCAGAAAAAGACCTCATGGTCCATCTAGTCTGCCCTTATACTATTTCCTGTATTTCATCTTACATATATGTTTATCCCAGGCATGTTTAAATTCAGTTACTGTGGATTTACCAACCACGTCTGCTGGAAGTTTGTTCCAAGGATCTACTACTCTTTCAGTGAAATAATATTTTCTCACGTTGCTTTTGATCTTTCCCCCAACTAACTTCAGATTGTGTCCCCTTGTTCTTGTGTTCACTTTCCTATTAAAAACACTTCCCTCCTGAACCTTATTTAACCCTTTAATATATTTAAATGTTTCGATCATGTCCCCCCTTTCCCTTCTGTCCTCCAGTCTATACAGATTGAGTTAATGAAGTCTTTCCTGATACGTTTTATGCTTAAGACCTTCCACCATTCTTGTAGCCCGTCTCTGGACCCGTTCAATTTTGTCGATATCTTTTTGTAGGTGAGGTCTCCAGAACTGGACACAGTCTTCCAAATGTGGTCTCACCAGCGCTCTATATAAGGGGATCACAATCTCCCTCTTCCTGCTTGTGATACCTCTAGCTATGCAGCCAAGCATCCTACTTGCTTTTCCTACTGCCCGACCACACTGCTCACCCATTTTGAGACTCATTCATCCTGTTGAGTCATCAACTCATTTGCTCCCGACCCATTTATTGGACAGATGAGATTCTTTTCTCCCAGAGCCCAGAGTATTGAAAGGAGATGAGATGCCATGGGGAGAGACAACTCAAGGCCATTATCATCCCCCTGCCTTCCTCCTCTTCCGTGGGCCAAACACCGTGACAGCATCGGCGGCATCGTATCTCAGCCTTGCTCAATTTTCACCTCACCTAACTGAGGTCCTTGCAAATCAAATCCCTACCGTTGCAATGCCTAAATGTATTGCCATCAAAATCAAAAGTCTTGGGGGGAGGATGTGGAGTGGATTTAGATCCGGGCTTGATTAAAAAAGAAGGAGGGTGCGCAGGTTTTCAGCTAGCCCGTTCCCGGAAATGTGGTGCTACACTGACCTCTACTGGAAATCACTGGGATAAATCCGCTGTTCTGAATTTGGGATGATCCTTGGCTAAGATGAGCTGTCTTGTTTTCTTGACCTCCCGCCTTCCTTTGAGCTCCGTTTTACGATTTCATAACTTCACTCCCCAATCTTTCTCAGGGATCGTCGAAAGTCGTGACACAGAAGACCTTGCAGGCAGATGGCTCTCCTCTCTCGGCTGCAGATGGTTGTTCTATCAAGGTCAAAGGAAGGGAAAGGACATTCAAAAGAATTCACAGCTGAGATGAGCATCCAGAGAGGGGGAAAGAAATAAGCTCAGAAGCTGTTTGGTTTGGACAGTCCTGCTTGCCTTGAGTACAGTTGAGGATAAAAGTGAAAAAAGAGACCCGGGACAAGTCTCCATCGTTGGTCTTGTTCAAGGTCATTCCAAAGACAATGCAAGAGCATGACACAGAGAGAACTCAACATATATTTCTGCTTCTACAAAATGACAGAGTTGGAAGGGACCTTGGAGGTCTTCTAGTCCAGCCCCCTGCGAACCTTTTTTCCTGTAATTCAATGCCTGGGGATGGCAAAAATGGCCTCCCTCCACTGCCCCAGAGGTCCTCTGGAGGCCTAAAACAGCCCACTTCCCAAGCTTTGGTGGACTAAGTAGACCCATTTTTCGCCCTCCCCAGGATCCAGAGGCAAAAATGCCCACTCCCATTACCCTGGAGACTCTAGAAGCCAAAATGTATGTATGACTGGTTTTTATATAATGGGTTTTTAACTGCTTTTTAGTACAGTAGTACCTCTAGACCCCATTTGGAATACTGTGTCCAGTTCTGGAGACCTCACCTACAAAAAGATATTGATAAAATTGAATGGGTCGAAAGACAGGCTAGAAAAATGATGGAAGGTCTTAAGCTTAAACCTATCAGGAAAGACTTCATGAACTCAATCTGTATAGTCTGGAGGGCAAAAGGGAAAGGGGGGACATGATCGAAACATTTAAATATGTTAAGGGGTTAAATAAGGTTCAGGAGGGAAGTGTTTTTAATAAGAAAGTGAACACAAGAACAAGGGGGCACAATCTGAGGTTAGTTGGGCGAAAGATCAGAAGCAACGTGAGAAAATATTATTTGACTGAAAGTAGTAGATGCTTGGAACAAACTTCCAGCAGACGTGGTTGGTAAATCCACAGGAACTGAATTTAAACAAACCTGGGATAAACATATATCCATCCTAAGCTAAAATACAGGAAATAGTATAAGGGCAGGCTAGATGGACCATGAGGTCTTTTTCTGCCGTCAGTCTTCTTTGTTTCAAATGCATACAATATTAATATGAAAACATCCAAAGCGAGAAAGGTTTAAAAAAAATTAAAATCCACAATAAAACCATGATCTGGATGGCAGGGAATCTCTATACCCTGTTTTCCCGAAAATAAGACATACCCCGAAATTAAGGCATGTCAGAGGTTTTGCAGAATTTGCTAATATAAGGCACCCCCCGAAAATAAGGTGTAGTCAAGTTTACACACGGTATGGTGGAAAAACATATGGTACCATTCAAAGCTGCTCATAGCGGTACCGTAATAATGTGGCGTCCCCTGCTGGCCCCTTCCATCGCTTTGTACCATCCAGTACAGCAGACACAGTCTGCTGCTGTCTCACTGCCATTACAGTCTCCACTACAGTGCGTAGACTGTAGCTCCTCTGGTGGCCGGAAGCTGCAATAGCGGGAGTATACTGTTGTACCATATAAGTGCCGTCGTTTGTGTGTGTGGGTGCCATACTGGCAGATACCGTACCGTAATCAGTGTACCGTACGGTACACTTTCTTTGGGGGTGTCAGCTTTTCTGCCTGTGAATTTGTCTTATTTGAGAAATATAAGGCACCCCCCGAAAATAAGACGTAGCACAACTTTGGAGCAAAAATTAATATAAGACAGTGTCTTATTTTCAGGGAAACACAGCAGACATTAAGGCTGGAGTGTTGATATTCAATGAAAATAAAGGTGAGTAGAAGCAAACATATACTTCTCTAAAGAACGGGTTTTAATGAACTCCACAAAAAATGTGTCATAAAATGAAAAATAGAAATGGATGAAATAATTGAAGACAAGAAGGTAGAATGCAGGATAAATAAGAAACCCGTGTGGCCGCAATTAAAAAATGCTTAATGAAAAGCTGACATCGGCTCTGAGCAGAATTTATCTGTTTCTTTATTTAATCTAACCATTGCGAGCCATCATCTCTAACCAAACACCTTACAAGTCTCGAAAAAACCAATTCTCCCGGCTGTGTTTTTACTTCCTCTTACAACCACTTTAGCTGAATCGTTATTTTGCAACTCGGTTTAATGAGTTTCCTGAAGCCCTCCGGCTGCCCAGCCTGTGCTGGCCTGGAGAAGTAATTATTATGGACAATTGCAATTAATCTTGGCTCATAAAATATTGCCTTTTCCCACTGCAAATCTGGATGTCATTCGATGTCCCAAGCCATCGTGCCTTTCCCCGGATCACAAGAAAGGGAGAATGTGGCTTTATGACTGCCACACTTGGAATATTGTATACAGTTGTGGCCGCCATGATACCAGTATGGGATTTTGTGCGAGCAAAGCTGATCCCTGTATGTTCCTGAGAAATAGAAAAGATTCCAAGGAAATGCTGTTATTGTTTACAGACGACATTGCGATCATAGCTAGGTCTGTTGAAGGTGTACATAGGATTGAGCGGGATCTAGAAAAGAGGTTTAGGATCAGGGAACTTGGAGAAATTAGCCATTATTTAAGGTTTCATAGCATTGCTAACCGAGACAAGCCAACATAGGCTTCAGAAAGATCCTGAAGAACTGGAATCTGTCTTTGCATGCTCAGGATAGACAGGTCCAGTGAAGGGCTACCAAAATTTTTACTACCACACTGTGGACGTGGCTTATACAAGACGCCCTGCATTTTCTTTCAATATGTTTCAGTGCAAATTGGGTGCTCTGGGGTGGAGATTCATTTTTGCTACCCCACTGCGTGTCCCCCTCATCCGGGCAGCAGCCCACCCATGGATGGACGGATGGACAGATGGACAGATCAACGGATGGACGGATGGACGGATGGACGGATAGACGGATAGACGGACAGACATACAGACCGATAGATAGATAGATTAGAGAGAGAGAGATAGATAAGATAGATAGATAGAAAGATAGATGGATGGATGGATGGATGGATGGATGGATGGATGGATGGATGGATGGATGTTCTGGTAGAATCCTCCCGAAAATTCACAGATACAAATTTCAGACACACACACATTTGAAAATTCAAAACAATGTTCTTTATACCGAAAATTCAAATAAACTAAGCACTCTTTTTGTATAGCAAACAGCACTCGTCTCCAAACAAACTGGTAATTTGTACAAGTCCCTTATCAGTTCTGTGATACTTAGCTTGCAGCTGTGAGGCAATTCACAGTCCTTCTTTTTTCACAAAGTAACACATGCACACAAACCCTTTTGGCAGATGAACCAAGAAAGGTTCACAACCACTGTTATAGTGTTTACTGCTTGCTCAGGGGGCTGGATTAGAAGACCTCCAAAGTCCTTTCCAATCCTGTTATTCTATTCTGTTAAATTTAAGTAAAAAATTGCTTCCCTATATGATTCAGGTCACAATGTAAACAGTGTGCTTGTGTGTATGCACGTGTGTAGAGGGTACATTCCAAAAGTAATGCAATTATTTTTTAAAGTAATTTATTGAACAGATTTGCACAAACACTTAAAATTCTTCAAAGTACTGTCCTTGGGCCTCTACACATTTTTCCCAGCGACTCTGCCATGACCGGTACGTGCCTGGAAGGCATCTTCGGGGACCTCTGTCAAGGTCTTCATCACGGTTGATTGGATCTCTTCTATGGACGAAAAACGGGTTCCTTTCATGGCTGGGAACAAAAAGAAGTCTGCTGGGGTGACATCAGGACTATAGGGGGTGGGGGTGCGGCAGCAGTGGCACCTGGTGTCTGGCCAGGAACTCGCGGACACGTAGCGCATTGTGGCAAGGCGCATTTTTCATCCATAGAAGAGATCCAATTAGCCGTGATGAAGACCTTATGAAAGATCCCCAAAGACGCTGTCCAGGGCGCGTACTGGTCATGGCAGGGTCGCTGGAAAAAATATGTAGAGGTTCAAGGACAGTACTTTGAAGAATTGTAAGTGTTTGTGCAAATCTGTTCAATAAATTACTTTTAAAAAATAATTGCATTACATTTGGAACGCACACTGTATACACACACACACACACACACACACACACACACACACACACACATATATATATATATATATATATATATATATATGTTTTTTTACGAGGAAAACATTTAATGTAAAGAGAATAGAAGCAATTTTAATGTTTATAAATAATTTGATGCAATCACCACTTGGGCAGAATGTAGACGATGGAGTTTTGGAGGGTATTTTTCCTTTTTAAATTTTTGATGCTTTTCCTTTCATAAAATTATGTGCATTTAATTTTAGATAATGTTGAAGTGATGAATCAATATAAATATTACAGAGCATTGCAATGATTTGCAATCATTTCTCAGGATGGCTCGGTGATTTGAGCTTAATGTATTCAATTAGTTATTTAATCAATGAAATAACAAATTCCATTTTTTTTTCTTTTGCCACAATTGTAATTTTTCTGCTCATTTCTTACTATTTTAATTTCCCAGCTACTTGGACCTTTTCCTATTATGTCTTCTCTTTTTTTGCTTTTCTGTCCCCATTTTAATTTCTCCTTCAGATATGTTCAAAAGAAATATAGTTTCAAAAGACTTTATTTGGAAGACTGTAGATCGTCCCTACTTCCGCATAGTTTTGGAACAGTATCCAGGGAATTATTATTTTATTATTTATTATTATTTATTAGATTTGTATGCCGCCCCTCTCCGAAGACTCGGGGCGGCTCACAACAACGATAAAAACAATATTATACTGGCACAAATCTAATATTTAAAAAAAACTAAAAACCCTATCATAATTAAAAACCAAACAGCACATACATACCAAACATAAATTATAATAAGCCTGGGGAAAAGGTCTCTCAAATCCCCCATGCCTGGTGGTATAGGTGGGTCTTAAGTAGTTTTCGGAAGACAAGGAGGGTGGGAGCAGTTCTAATCTCCGGGGGGAGTTGATTCCAGAGGACCGGGGCTGCCACAGAGAAGGCTCTTCCTCTGGGGCCTGCCAGACGACATTGTTTAGTCGACGGGACCCGGAGAAGGCCAACTGTGTGGGACTTTATCGGCCGCTGGGATTCGTGCGGTAGCAGGTGGTTCCAGAGGTACTCTGGTCCAATGCCATGTAGGGCTTTAAAGGTCATGACCAACACTTTGAATTGTGACCGGAAACTGATCGGCAGCCAATGCAGGCCACGGAGTGTTGTAGATACGTGGGCGAATCTGGGAAGCCCCACGATGGCTCTCGCGGCCGCGTTCTGCACGATCTGGAGTTTCCGAACACTTTTCAAGGGTAGCCCCATGTAGAGAGCGTTGCAGTAGTCGAGCCTCAAGGTGATGAGGGCATGAGCGACTGTGAGCAATGACTCCCTGTCCAAATAGGGCCGCAACTGGTGCACCAGGCGAACCTGGGCAAACGCCCTCCTCGCCAAAGCCGAAAGATGATGTTCCAATGTCAGCTGTGGATCGAGGAGGACGCCCAAGTTGCGCACCCTCTCTGAGGGGGTCAATAGTTCCCCCACCCAGGGTAATGGATGGACAGATGCAATTGTCCTTGGGAGGCAATACCCACAGCCACTCCGTCTTGTCTGGCTTGAGTTTGAGTTTACTCAATCTTGAATTTGCAACCACTCTTTTGGTGACTGGTTCAAAGTTGCATGAGTGATGAACATTTTGACTGTGGGTGGCCCATAAGGTAAAGGGGGAAGTAACTATGCTTGTTTTGGTGTAGGAAATCCAGAGCTGGTGTGATGTTTTGTTTGTGCCCTGCGCAAATAGTTATGGACTCAGAGAATACAGAGACTATGGAGGGTCGGGGCAGGCATCCTGTATTTTTGGCACTTGAGAGTGATAGTGAAATTGATGAGGAATCAGAGTCAGAACAACCAGGGCCTTCTGCACTTCCTGGCATGAGTGAATCAGCACTTCCTGTCAGGAATGACTTTGCATTTCCTGTCAGGAATGAATCAGCACTTTCTGTCTTAAGTGGGAAGAAGAGGAGCCTCTTCTGGATGACAGGGTCCGAAGGGCATCTAAAAGACTTGAATGGTTGGCTAAGAGGAGAGTCGCTCAGGAGTAGTGCTTTGGGCTATTGGAACTCACCCTGAGGGTATTTAAGAGTAAGCAAAGCTCCACCTAGTCGCAGAGAGCAACAGGTTTCATTCCAGCAGCTAGTTGTGTTATTTCATTTTGTGTTCTTAGCTTTTTGAAGATCTCCAGAATTCAAGCTCACTCTCTGGGACGACTCTGCTTCTGAATATCATTTCCAGCTGGGTAATTACTCTCCTGCTTAACCACTACTGGGACTGTAGCCAGCTGATAAGACTCTTCAAACATTTCAGCGAAGCCGTTTGAAAGACTTTAGTTTTAATTGAACAAACTTGAACATAGAAACATAGAAGATTGATAGCAGAAAAAGACCTCATGGTCCGTCTAGTCTGCCCTTATACTATTTCCTGTATTTTATCTTAGGATGGATCTATGTTTATCCCAGGCATGTTTAAATTCAGTTAGTGAAGTTTGTTCCAAGCATCTACTACACTTTCAGTCAAATAATATTTTCTCATGTTGCTTCTGATCTTTCCCCCAATTAACCTCAGATTGTGCCCCCTCGTTCTTGGGTTCACTTTCCTATGAAAAACACTTCACTCCTGAACCTTATTTAACCCTTTAACATATTTAAATGTTTCGATCATGTCCCACCCTTTCCCTTCTGTCCTCCAGACTATTATTTGTTTGTTTGTTTGTTTGTTTGTTTGTTTGTTTGTTTGTTTGTTTGTTTGTTTGAGCCGGTGATGAGATTTGAACCGCTGACCCTCAGTCAGCTTCAGTGGCCTGCAGTACAGCACTCTACCTGCTGCGCCACCCCGGCTCAGACTATACAGATGGAGTTCATTAAGTCTTTCCTGATAAGTTTTACGCTTAAGACCTTCCACCATTTTTGTAGCCTGTCTTTGGACCCATTCAATGTTATCAATGTCTTTCTGTACTGTAAATAATTCTTGTAAATAGTAAATCCTTTAACCGGTGGTCTGCATTTGATTCCTGGGGGTGGGCTCAGTGCTAGAACATAACAGCTGGTTTTGCAGTAGGCATTTCTTGTTTCCTGTTCATTTGTGGCTTCCTTCTCACACATTGATTTCCTTAATGAGGATCTCACGCTTGACCTTTTTAAGCGTTCACAACTTCCTCTCTTCGACGGTCTCCGATTACGACTCTATTTTTGCAAATTGTGGCTGGGGACAGCTAAGCTGCCAGATGAGTGAGGAAATAGCCCCCTCTGCTCATTGCCTGCTGTTCTGTCGGGCTCTCTAGTAGAATCCTCCCCAAAATTCACAGGTACAAATTTCAGACACACACACACACACACACGTTTGAAAATTCAAAACAATGTTCTTTATAATGAAAAGTCACTTAAACCAAGCCCTCTTTTGGTATAGCAAAGAGCACTCGTCTCCAAACAAACTGGTCATTGGTACAAGTCCCTTATCAGTCCTGTATTACTTAGCTTGCAGCTGTGAGGCAATTCACAGTCCTTCTTCTTTCACAAAGTGAAACACACTTTGCTCTGGTTTAGTTTCAAAGCGGGGAAAAATCAGCACACAAAAAGTCCAAGTCAGTAAAGCAGTCACGAAACACAACGATCAGATAATCCTCCACAATGGCCAAACCTACAGGCTGCTCTTTATAGCAGCCTCACTAATGACCACAGCCCCACGCAACCACAGGTGGCCTCATTTTCTTTGATAATAATCTCTCAGTTGTTGCCTATGCATCGCTCTCCGCATGCATGGCTGTATCATTAACTCTTGTTCCGAATCCAAGGAGGAGCTAGATAATTGATCTCCTTCTGAGCTGTCTGCCACACTCTCCTCCTCCCTGTCACTCATGTCTTCTTGGTCAGAGGAGCCTTCATCAGCAGATTCCACCGGGGGCAAAACAGGCCTGCAGCATGTGGATGTCTCCCCCACATCCACAGTCCTTGGGGCAGGAGCTGGGCCAGAGCTAACCACAACACCTGCCAGGCTTACTTGCCTCCAGAGGGAAGTTTGCTACAATAATAGCACTTAGACTTAGACTTATATACCAATTCACAGTGCTTTACAGCCCTCTCTAAGCAGTTTATAGAGTCAGAATGTCATCCCCAACAATCTGGGACCTCATTTGACCCACCTCGGAAGGATGGAAGGCTGAGTCAACGTTGAGCTTGGTGAGATTTGAACTGCTGAACTACAGCCATCAGAAGCAGCTTGCAGTACTGCACTCTAACCACTGCGCCACCAGGGCTCCTCAAATTCTCCTGGGATTTAAGCTGATAGTCCGAAGCGGTGGAGGCCAAAGTGAACTGAACTCCAATCCTCGTCCATCCATGAATTCCTTCAGGTATGGCTCCCCGTTTTATTTATTTTAATTTTGTAATTTGTCAAACAAGCGAAACCAGGAATAATATATTTTAAAAATACAATGACAGGGACGATGGGTACACTAGTGCACTTATGTACGCCCCCTGTATAGACATCTTTAAGTACCAAGTGAGGTCCTCGGAAATCAATTTGCAACTAAAACTGTGAAAATTTGTAGTTGAGACAACTGAATCAGGCAATCCTCTATTATAAAATTTGTATTTTTTACAGTCAAGTTTAGAATGATTTGCGATGAGTTTAAAGCATTTGTTCATGTGTGTATTGGAATGGAATGGAATGGAATGGAATAGAATAGAATAGAATAGAATATGGAATGGAATAGAATAGAATATGGAATAGAATAGAATAGAATATGGAATGGAATAGAATAGAATAGAATAGAATATGGAATGGAATGGAATAGAATATGGAATGGAATGGAATGGAATAGAATAGAATAGAATAGAATAGAATAACAAAGATGGAATGGACCTTGGAGGTCTTCTAGTCCATCCCCCTGCTTAGGCAGGAAGCTTTACACCACTTGAGACAGATGGTTATCCAACATCTTCTTAAAACCTTCCAGTCTTAGAGCATTCACAACTTCTGGAGGCAAGTTGTTCCACGGATTAATAGTTCAAACTCTCAGGAAATTCCGCCTTAGTTCTAAGTTGTTTCTTTCCTTGTTTAGTTTCCACCCATTGCTTCTTGTTCTACCTTCAGGGGCTTTGGAGAATAGCTTGACTCTTTCTTCTTTGTGGCAACACCTGAGATATTGGAACGCTGTTATCATGTCTCCTTCTGGTCCTTTTCATTAAACTAGCCATGCCCAGTTCCTGCAACCATTCTTCATATGTTTCAGCCTCCAGTCCCCTAATCATCTTTGTTGCTCTTCTCTGCACTCTTTCTAGAGTCTCAACTTCCTTTTTTACATCGTGGTGACCAAAACTGAATGCAGCATTCCAAGTGTGACCTTACCAAGGTCTTATAAAGTGATATTAACAGTTCAAGTGATCTTGGTTCTATCCCTCTGTTAATGCAGCCTGGAACTGTGTTAGCTTTTTTGGCAGCTGCTGCACAATTATTGCTAATCTTCATACCCACAGAGCAGAAAACAGTTCTACCAACTTCTTTATAAGTTGGAGAGAATTGTGGGTGATTAAAAGAGGTTGAACTAAGTGGGCCCAGCATGTCGTTGGTGGAGGTCATGCAGCTTCCTGACAAGAAATCCATTCCAGTTCATCCATAACAGTTGATTGACCTTCATCACGCCACCCAAATATATGTTAATGAGGAGCTAGGAGACAAGATCCAAATGAAGGGTTTAGCACCTCATTATTCATTGCTACCAGACTCTAAAGAAAGGTGAAGACGAATAGAGAACTTCCCCTCCGGTCCTTTGGCTTCTTGTCCACCCCCTTCAAGAGTGATGGCCCAGATCCTTCTTGAGATGGATCAAAAGGTGTTTGCAATTGCAACTGTTGGACTATACTAGAACTGGTCCTACCGTGTAAGGCTACCAATCCAGATGTGTATCACTAAGTGCTAGAAAACATCCTTCCCTGTGATTGGTTTCTTGGGGTATATTTTTTTTAAAAAAATTCTCCACCTTAAGATAAAACATATGTAAATAACAAAACACAATATAGTGGTACCTCTACTTATGAACTTAATAAGTTCCGTGACCAGGTTCTTAAGTAGAAAAGTTTGTAAGAAGAAGCAATTTTTCCCATAGGAATCAATGTAAAAGCAAATAATGCATGCGATTGGGGAAACCACAGGGAGGGTGGAGGCTCTGTTTTCTCCCAGGAGATTCCTAGAGAGGCCCCACAGAGGCTTCTCCCCACCTTTTCCATCTGTGTATCCTTCCAGGAGATTCCTAGAGAGGCCCCATAGAGCCTCCGGAGAGGGGAGGCATACAAATCTAATAAATCTAAATCTTCTCTCTGCCTTTTCCAACCCTTTGGGGGTTGGAAAAGAACAAGGGGACACAATCTGAAGTTAGATGGGGGAAAGATCAAAGGCAACATGAGAAAGTATTATTTTACTGAAAGAGTAGTAGATCCTTGGAACAAACTTCCAGCAGACGTGGTTGGTAAATCCACAGTAACCGAATTTAAACATGCCTGGGATAAACATATATCCATTGTAAGATAAAATACAGGAAATAGTAAAAGGGCAGACTAGATGGACCATGGGGTCTTTTTCTGCCGTCAGTCTTCTATGTTTCTATGTTTCTATGTTTTTCCTCCCAGGAGATTCCCAGAGAGGCCCCAAGGAGGCTTCTCCCTGCCTTTTCTGGTTACAGATTCAGAGGGTCGGGTTTGTAAGTGGAAAATGTTTCTTGAGAAGAGGCAAAAAAATCTTATCTAGAAAAGTTCATAAGTAGAGGCGTTTGTAGGTGGAGGTGCCACTGTACCAATATCCAACCATATACATATGCCAAATTTCTATATCATTAATATGCTTTAAGGAGTTTCTCTACTTTTTACCTTCCTCCTCCCATAACTCCATCTCTCCATCATTAAAAGTTTCCTCAAGGTCGCAGCCTAGGTTGGTTATCAGGCCAGTTGGAGAGGCATATTCCTATACCCGTGAAAGTGCTTTGTTCATTGGAGAATGTGATTTATGACACACTCTGGGAAGTAGGGGTGGGGAACAGAGTCATATGCATATGAGTCATATACATATGAGACATAAATTACGTGGGGCAGAGCTGACTCGACTTGGGTATGTGCCGACATGTTGCTCCTAATAAATAACTGGATTCCTTTTAAAACTTGACTTGAGGCTCATGAATTAATTAGGGCATCGGAACGCTGATAATATTGTTTGCTTCTGTTGGAGCCAAGCGGAAGCCCCCTCATATTTTTATCCAAAGATCAATGGTTAAGAGATCTTCAAAAGGTCATTCAATAATGATTGAGAAACAGACAGTTTTCTCCGGGGGGAGTTGGTTCCAGATGGCCGGGGCCGCCACAGAGAAGGCTCTTCCCCTGGGGCCCACCAAACGACATTGTTTAGTCGACGGGACCCAGAGAAGGTCAACGCTGTGGGACCTTATCGGTCGCTGGGATTCATGCGGTAGCAGGCGGTTCCGGAGGAAATCTGGTCCAATGCCATGTAGGGCTTTAAAGGTCATGACCAACACTCTGAATTGTGACCTGAAACTAATCAGCAGCCAATGCAAACCACGGAGTGTTGAAGAAACGTGGGCGAATCTTGGAAGCCTCACGATGGCTCTGGATGGTTTAAAACATGGGTGTTTATTTGTTTTCCTCATAGGGATTTTTTTTCCCTTTTCTGAAATGACATCTCTTTCCATCACAAAACTGGACCTCCAACACAGAGCCATTTGCCCTTCTCCTAAAAATAACCTGGCACAATTTAGTTCACAGGATTTCCGAATGAAAGAATAAATTAAAGGGAAGCATCGGAAAGACCCCAACTGAGTTTAGTTCTTTGGTCAATTTTGTTGCGTGCATTTGGGGTTGATTGGCCACCAAGCAACCCAGGGATCAGAGCAGCGTCTCTCCAATTGACCTGGACTTAAATTTGGAGCTAATTTGGGACAGAACCTGTGAACCACTGCACTTCTCCAAAGGAGAAAATAATTTGAAGTGGAAAAAAATGGCAAGATGCAAAAACCTCCATCACAAAAGGTCAAGTAGCAATTTTGTTACCTATTTTTTTCCTCTTCCCAACTCAGCAAGGATTCTGGGCCTTTAAGAACTGACAACAAACCACCATATGTTTTGTTATGTGTGAAATAAGTGTATCCTTGCTCAGTGGCTGCAGTGGCTGAAATAATTAAAAAAACAGGTCCATTTGAAATGTTTACCGATGGTCTAGGAGAAGCTGTAGACCACGCTGAAGCTTTGAACAGGTTCCTTTCTCTTCCTTCTCTTCTGTGTTTGAATGGAAAGGGCTGTGATAGAAACAGGACAGGAAGGGACCTTGGAGGTCTTTTAGTCCAATTCCCTCCACTCAAGACAGGAGACCAGTTCTGTCCCAGCGCCGAGCTCCCCAAAATAGGAAGTATTTTGCCCTTCCCAGACTCCAAAGGCTTCCCTGGAGCCAGGGGAGGGTAAAACCCCTTCCCCATCCCCTCTGGAGGCTCTCTGGAAGCCAAAAATGCCCTCCCAGAGCCTCTGTCTGAGCCAAAAATCAGCTGGCTGGCACACACATGCACGTTGGAGCTGATCTAGGGCAATGGCTCTTGTGCCAGCAGATATGGCTCCGCTTGCCACCACTAGCCTAGAATAATAGCTTCCAATGTTTTGGGTACCACAGACAGGTTCTGTGGAGAGAGTTTTTTCCGCAAACCATAGAGGACGTGGTTTTACATCATCCCTGTATCCCCCAGAAGGGGTTTTGCTTGTTTTCACAACCCATAAGAACATAAGAACATAAGAAGAGCCCTGCTGAATCAGGCCAAAACATATCGAGTCCAGCATTCTGTGTCACACAGTGGCCCACCAATTGTCCATGGGGATCTTGAGCAGAAAGAGAAGGCAAGACCCTCCATTTCCCTTGACCCCCAAGAAATGGTACCCAAAGGAACCCTGCCTGCCTCAAGCAACATAGAGGCAGCACGTGGACATCTGTTTCAATAACCACTGATACACTTAGCATCCATGAATCTGTCTAATCCTGCCTTGAAGCTATCCAGGCTGACAGCTGTCACAACCTCTTCTGGAAGTGAATTCCATAAACCAAAGACCCTCTGGGTGAAGAAATATTTCCCTTTATTTGTCCTCACTTTCTTACCTATGAGCTTTAGGGAGTACCCCCTTGTCCTAGTATTGTGTGATAGAGAAAAGATTTTTTCTCTATCCACTTTTTCTATCCCATGCATGATTTTATACACTTCGATCCAGTCACCCCTTAAACGCCGTCTTTCAAGGCTGAAGAGACCAAGGCGCTGCAACCTGGTTTCATAAGGGAGGGGCTCCATTTCCTTGATCCTTCTTGTTGCCCTTTTTTACATCTTTTCCAGTTCCATTATGTCCTTCTTGAGGTGAGGTGACCAGAACTGTACACAGTACTCCAAGTGTGGTCTCACCATTGATTTGTTTCTGGGATGCCGCATGGTCCATGGATTCGGATTTGGGTTTGGGGACCTGTGGCTTAGAAGATCCAGAGTTCCACTCCAACAGAACATGGCTTATGTACTTTGATCTCTTCTGGACATTGCTCTAAGCTCCTTTCCCTAATCACTGCTTTCTTCCTGGAAACGCGCCCTACCTGAAGTGCTTCTGTTTTTATCACTTTGCAGAAAGCCCTCTTAACCAAGTCTAATCAGTTAAGCCTGGGGTTTGTTGCTATCTTCACAGTGTCTTAGACTAATCACCGTAATAAAGTCACCGAAGGGAACATTCTCCAAAGTGGCATTTACTACTGCCTGTGCCCGAGAACAAAAGCTTTCTGATTAAAGTCAGCTTTTTATCACTTCAGAGCAAATCTTACTCTACAGAAAGGCGCCAATAAAACGTACAGAAGCAACAGGCTGAAACAAATATTCAAAGCAATAAAGAAAAAAGCAGAGGTTTGTATGTGGGGGTAGCAGTTGTTCGGCTCCTTTTTAAAAAGATGTCTAATTTCCTTGGAGAAAAGGGAAAAGCTACAACGTGTTAATCAGGATGGGGAGATGTAGTTCATCGTTCCTTATTTAATTGATTTGTGGGCCAGAGGAGTGATCGTTGGATGATATTTAAATTGATTTATTGATTGAGGAAGTCAACACGCTGGCCGGTCCCTTAAGAGTCTGCTGGACAGCTTGCAGAAGGGATCGTCGGATGATATTTTAATTGATTAAATTGATTGAGAGGAAGTTAACACGCTGACCAGTCCCTTAAGAGTCCTGGCCAGTTTGCAACATACTCTATCAACAGCACAATCAGAGTTTGTTGCATAAAAATCAATTTCCAGAAGCACACACAGATGACTGATTCAGCTGGATTCATAAACATAGTTTTGTGTGTGTGTGTGTTATTTATTTATTAGATTTTCATGGCTATAGGTATGTAGGTCTTGGCATATTCTGGTCTTTTCCCATGTAAGATTGATAGAATTTTGGCAACGTTTTGATGAGGTCCCACTCATCATTTTCAGGTTGGTGCTTTCGGCTTCATGCTAGGGTGAACAAAGCTTTCGGTTTTGGGACCTACACTCTTCACTCTCTACATCAACAACCTTTGTGACCTCATCACAAGCAACTGTGTTCCTTTTGCAGACGATGTAAAACTCTTCAACACCACTGATAACATAACTACCCTACAAAAAGACCTAGACTCAGTTTCTGACTGGTCCAACACATGGCAACTCCAAATCTCAACCAGCAAATGCTCTGTCCTACACATCGGCAAAAAGAATTCAAAGGAATCTTCAATCTGAGTATTGCATTGGCAGTTCTGTGTTAGCAAAAACTTCAGAAGAGAAGGATTTAGGGGTAGTGATTTCTGACAGTCTCAAAATGGGTGAGCAGTGTGGTCGGGCGGTAGGAAAAGCAAGTAGGATGCTTGGCTGCATAGCTAGAGGTATAACAAGCAGGAAGAGGGAGATTGTGATCCCCTTATATAGAGCGCTGGTGAGACCACATTTGGAGTACTGTGTTCAGTTCTGGAGACCTCACCTACAAAAAGATATTGACAAAATTGAACAGGTCCAAAGACGGGCTACAAGAATGGTGGAAGGTCTTAAGCATAAAACGTATCAGGAAAGACTTCATGAACTCAATCTGTATAGTCTGGAGGACAGAAGGAAAAGGGGGGACATGATCGAAACATTTAAATATGTTAAAGGGTTAAATAAGGTTCAGGAGGGAAGTGTTTTTAATAGGAAAGTGAACACAAGAACAAGGGGACACAATCTGAAGTTAGTTGGAGGAAAGATCAGAAGCAACATGAGAAAATATTATTTTACTGAAAGAGTAGTAGATCCTTGGAACAAACTTCCCGCAGACGTGGTTGGTAAATCCACAGTAACTGAATTGAAACATTCCTGGGATAAACATATATCCATCCTAAGATAAAATACAGGAAATAGTATAAGGGCAGACTAGATGGACCATGTGGTCTTTTTCTTCCGTCAGACTTTTATGTTTGTAAGATGGTTCTCTAACGATATAGGGTCTGCTACTTCTGATTGGTTACAAGCTGAACACCCCCCCCCCAAAAAAAATAGTGCATTACAAACTCAGGAAAGCCATTGTGATTCTAGCCCAGACTTAATCGACAGTAGGTTTCTTTTCGCCCCCATCGCTTGAGCTCCCATCATGCAGGAAAAATTTAAATTGAGGTTGTTGGTGTCAAACCTATCCAGATGCGTAAGCAAACCACAGCCTCTCTCCATTATTGTTCTCTGACGGTAAAGATGAACTTAGAGAGGAAGGGGCTTTTTAAATATATAGGAGCAATACCCTTAATGTAGTCTCTTTTCATTAAATCGAAAAGCAATCCAATATAGTGTTTTAGGCTTAACTCTGCCCGCGTCCAAGGTCTGGCGCCATTCTCAACATAGAATTTGGCACATCCGAGCTAAGATGGAGATGATATCAGCTGGTGCCAAAGTTACCAGCCTTTTCAATGGTTGGATCTACCCTAGAGCAGATCGGTCCATTGGCTGTTCTGTCTTTAGCTGCATCAGCACAATTGCATTCACCAAACGTAAGGACTTGGCCAATCAAGAAATCTATTCTATTCTATCCTACTCTACTCCACTCCACTCTACTATATTCTTTGCACTAAGAGCATATGTATCAAGGACAGATTCCTGGTGTGTCCAATCACACTTGGCCAATCAAGAAATCTATTCTATTCTATTCTATTCTACTCTACTTTACTTTACTCCACTCCACTCTACTCTACTATATTCTTTGCACTAAGAGCATATGTATCAAGGACAGATTCCTGGTGTGTCCAATCACACTTGGCCAATCAAGAAATCTATTCTATTCTATTCTATTCTACTCTACTTTACTTTACTCCACTCCACTCTACTCTACTATATTCTTTGCACTAAGAGCATATGTATCAAGGACAGATTCCTGGTGTGTCCAATCACACTTGGCCAATCAAGAAATCTATTCTATTCTATTCTATTCTACTCTACTTTACTTTACTCCACTCCACTCTACTCTACTATATTCTTTGCACTAAGAGCATATGTATCAAGGACAGATTCCTGGTGTGTCCAATCACACTTGGCCAATCAAGAAATCTATTCTATTCTATTCTATTCTACTCTACTTTACTTTACTCCACTCCACTCTACTCTACTATATTCTTTGCACTAAGAGCATATGTATCAAGGACAGATTCCTGGTGTGTCCAATCACACTTGGCCAATCAAGAAATCTATTCTATTCTATTCTATTCTACTCTACTTTACTTTACTCCACTCCACTCTACTCTACTATATTCTTTGCACTAAGAGCATATGTATCAAGGACAGATTCCTGGTGTGTCCAATCACACTTGGCCAATCAAGAAATCTATTCTATTCTATTCTACTCTACTTTACTTTACTCCACTCCACTCTACTCTACTATATTCTTTGCACTAAGAGCATATGTATCAAGGACAGATTCCTGGTGTGTCCAATCACACTTGGCCAATCAAGAAATCTATTCTATTCTATTCTATTCTATTCTATTCTACTTTACTTCACTCCACTCTACTCTACTATATTCTTTGCACTAAGAGCATATGTATCAAGGACAGATTCCTGGTGTGTCCAATCACACTTGGCCAATCAAGAAATCTATTCTATTCTATTCTACGCTATGCTACGCTACTCTACCCTACTCTACTTTACTCTATTCTTTGCTTCTTGTCCTACCTTCAGGTGCTTTGGAGAATAGCTTGACTCCATCTTCTTTGTGGCAGCCCCTCAAATATTGGAAGACTGCTGCCATTCCACCCCTGGTCCTTCTATTCATTAAAATAGACATCCAGGTCTTGGTTATTCTATGGGCCAGGTCTCTCCACCTCTTCCAATCTTTGGGTTCTTGCTTCAATAACTCCAGCCAAGTTAGAATTTCATACACAACCACAATCGTCTGCCAAGCTAGCTCTCGTGAGACAGATGTTTTCCCCCCTTGTTTCTAACAGCCATGATCAACACAAATCTCTGAACAATTCCCATCCACAGCTTTCAGTCCTACTGAGAGGTGGCATTCGCTTACTTACACCTATCGGTTCACAAATATGAGCGTTCACCCACCCACCAGCGGATTGCTACAACCAGTTCACCCAAACCTGATGAATAGCACGTCTGGTCCTACTTCTCTGGAATAATAAAGAACAAATCTATCTTCCACAACAGTTTTGTGCAGATATTTTTAGGTGGCTGTCATTTTCTCCAACCTCTGGGTTATTATTTCTCCCCACAGTGCAAAACTCAAAGAGTTATCCAATTTATTTTCAGAAATTGCCCTGGATGTTTTACCTCCAGCAAGAGTATTTGAGTAGACAAGGTTGACTTTGAACAAAGCCGAAACGTGTTCCTCAAAGCTTTAACTGGTATTTGTGCGTGAAAGACAGAGAGAGAAAAAAAGCACTGTTTTTGAGCAAATCCAGTTTGTGCTATTTCAGTAAGAGGGTTGTTTTTTTAAAAAAAAATCTTATACTCTTCACAGATGTTTCTGTTTAACACTCTCGTAAAACACCAGAAGAGTAATTATTGCTTTTGTAATGAATATTTTAATTTTACTTGTAAGGGCGTGGAGGAATGGAGGTTGCAAAGGGGGGAAACCTTATCCTAATTCATAAAAATTAAGGCAAATATTATGGTGGCTAAACTCTAATGGAGCCAGATCGCCGTTCTAATCCCAAATTTAAATGCATTACTGATCCCTGAAACATTAAATGTCCGATAAGTTAAATTAGGTTCCTTGTACGCATAATTAATCTCCTTCTTCAATGAAGATATTACAAAGGAGTTAATTTGATTCCCAGAAACATCCCTGAAATTGAATTATAAGATAAAGCAAATATTTGACCTTTTTAAAAAAAAAATTCAAAAAGCAGATAATTACTCTAAGGGGAAATCAATACGCAACGGGGGAATTGGCATACAATCTTCCTTCTGTGCAAACAGTAGCCAGCTAGGTGTGAGTCTGAGCAGCAATGCATGCTGGGAGCTTTCCTCTCCCCAGGCACTAATAACCAAGGACGTACGATGAGAAGTCTCCCTCTAGCATGGAACCTCTTCTGGGGAATTTTATTTTTGTTTTTAATTGAGCCAAATGAACATTGTTAATCTTTTTCTTAAGGAATGCTGTCATGCAACCACTTTCCCTTCCCAGGGGCCTCCTCCGAAGGCATCCAACCTCGCTTCTGAAAATGTTTAGACTGGTTGGGATCCATTGATTTCGTGAATGTGCTGATCCCGCTAGGGTAGCCCTTAATTCAGTTTTGCCCAAAATAGGCTGACCAAAATAGGGTGGGCCTGCAAACTATCTAGACAGACGATAGACAGACAGACAGACAGAAAGACAGACAGACAGACAGACAGAGATATAGATAGATAGATAGATAGACAGACAGACAGACAGACAGACAGACAGACAGACAGACAGACAGAGAGATGATAGGTAGGTAGGTAGATATTAGATAAATAGGTAGAAAGGTAGATAGAGAGGTACGTAGGTAGGTAGGAGGGAGATGATAGATAAATAGATAGGTAGGTAGGTAGGTAGATAGGTAGGTAGGTAGAGAGAGAGAAAAATGATAGGTAGGTAGGTAGATATTAGATAAATAGGTAGATAGGTACGTAGGTAGGAGGGAGGGAGATGATAGATAGATACGGTAGATAGATAGATGGATAGAGAGAGAGAGAGAGAGAGAATGATAGGTAGGTAGGTAGATATTAGATAAATAGGTAGATAGGTACGTAGGTAGGAGGGAGGGAGATGATAGATAGATACGGTAGATAGATAGATAGAGAGAGAGAGAGAGAGAGAGAGAGATAAATAGAGATGATAGATAGGTAGGTACGTAGGTAGGTAGGTAGGAGGGAGATATATGATAGATAGAGAGAGAGAGAGAGAGAGAGAGATGATAGGTAGGTAGGTAGGTAGGTAGATATTAGATAAATAGGTAGATAGGTACGTAGGTAGGAGGGAGGGAGATGATAGATAGATAGATAGATAGATAGATAGATAGATAGATAGATAGATAGATAGATAGATAGATAGATAGATAGATAGATAGATAGATAGATGGAGATAGATGATAGGTAGAAAGATATTAGATAGATACGTTGATAGGGAGGGAGATGAGAGAGAGAGAGATGGACCGTCAGACAGACGGACAGCTATCATACCCACCCACATGATGTTACCTTCTGTGTCCCAAGTGGCTCAAAATTAACATCATCAAGTGTTATCATTAGTGATTTTTTTTATTGTAAAAAAAGAATCTCGGATATCATAAATAACCAGGAGCTTCTCCTAATAAATATGACCCCCTCTTCTAACAAATTAGCACCGGTAATTTCTACCCTTGCTCACAGAAATATGTTTATTTATAAAGGACGCCCTCCTGGCAAATGGCAGAAGAAGATGCTCCATCCGACATTAAAATTGCAGCTTACATCGGTGTGATGTGGGAAGCGGAGGTAGTTGTTTATCGCTTTGGCGCCGAAAACACTGCAGCCCAAGGTTTTCCAGCAACGTGAAATTAAACGACCGTAGGGACGTAGGTGGAAAATTGCCTTTCTGTCATTCTTTCAGCGGTTTAATACTTTAATTGGCCTAACTATTGAAAATTTTAGAAGATTATCAACTCGGTTAGATAAGAGCAAAGATGTATCCAGTCAAACTTTTTAAAAATTATTTTGACTGTCAAACACAACTTGCAACTTCCCAACTCAGTACTTGCTGATGAAATTGCGAATGTTTTTTTTATATATATATACCCAAAAACTTGACATGACATACAAACATATAGTCTTAGGAATCGCATTTGCTGTCTTGTTTATAACTAAAGATCAAGTATAAAATTTCATATACACTTTTCGCGGGGGAAAGTCGAATTTCTGCGAAGCAGAGATGCGGAAGTAAATACACTATTTTTGGCTATGAACAGTATCCCAAGCCTTCCCTTAACACTTTAAACCCCTAAATTACAATTTCCCATTCCCTTAGCAACCTTTTAGATTATTACTCACCATGTTTATTTATTAAAGTTTATTAAAAAAATATTTATTAAAGGCGGACAAAAGTTTGGCGATGACATGTGACATCATCAGGCGGGAAAAACTGTGGTAGGGGGGGGGGGTATTTTTTAATTAATATTTTTGAAAACCCGTTCCAAGGGAACCGAGGATGGATGGTCGATATAGTCTTTTGTAGGCAATGCCCAAAGCCACTCAGTCTTGTCAGGGTTAAATCTGAGCCTGTTAACTCCCATTCAGACCCTCACAGCCTCCATATCATATTTAATTTAACTTAATTTATTAAATTTATAAGCTGCCCAACTCCTTCCAGACTCTGCTATTCACTGCTTCACGGAACTGACGTGGGGTGGAGATATATAACTGGGCATTATCAGCCTATTGTTGATACCTCAGCCTGTGTATATAAAATGTGTATATAAAATAATTTGAAATAAGTTCTCTTTCTACGTGTCCATGAGGATTCTCAGTCATCCAGGTCATGGTTGTCCCAAAAGTGTTTTTTCAAAAGGCAAATGGACTTGGTTTTTTCTTGAAGAGGTTTCGCTTCTCATCCCAGAAGCTTCTTTGGTTCTTCAGAAGGTAACGGGACTTTGTTCTTCTTTGAAGAGGTTTCGCTTCTCATCCCAGAAGCTTCTTCAGTTCATCAGAAGGCAACATGACTTTGTTCTTCCTTGAAGAGGTTTCGCTTCTCATCCCAGAAGCTTCTTCGGTTCTTCAGAAGGTAACGAGACTTTGTTCTTCTTTGAAGAGGTTTCACTTCTCATCCCAGAAGCTTCTTCAGTTCTTCAGAAGGCAACGGGACTTTGTTCTTCCTTGAAGAGGTTTCGCTTCTCATCCCAGAAGCTTCCTCAGTTCTTCAGAAGGCAACGGGACTTTGTTCTTCCTTGAAGAGGTTTCGCTTCTCATCCCAGAAGCTTCTTCGGTTCTTCAGAAGGTAACGAGACTTTGTTCTTCTTTGAAGAGGTTTCACTTCTCATCCCAGAAGCTTCTTCGGTTCTTCAGAAGGTAACGAGACTTTGTTCTTCCTTGAAGAGGTTTCGCTTCTCATCCCAGAAGCTTCTTCGGTTCTTCAGAAGGCAACGAGACTTTGTTCTTCCTTGAAGAGGTTTCACTTCTCATCCCAGAAGCTTCTTCGGTTCTTCAGAAGGCAACGGGACTTTGTTCTTCCTTGAAGAGGTTTCACTTCTCATCCCAGAAGCTTCTTCGGTTCTTCAGAAGGCAACGAGACTTTGTTCTTCCTTGAAGAGGTTTCGCTTCTCATCCCAGAAGCTTCTTCGGTTCTTCAGAAGGTAACGAGACTTTGTTCTTCTTTGAAGAGGTTTCACTTCTCATCCCAGAAGCTTCTTCGGTTCTTCAGAAGGCAACGGGACTTTGTTCTTCCTTGAAGAGGTTTCACTTCTCATCCCAGAAGCTTCCTCAGTTCTTCAGAAGGCAACGGGACTTTGTTCTTCCTTGAAGAGGTTTCGCTTCTCATCCCAGAAGCTTCTTCGGTTCTTCAGAAGGTAACGAGACTTTGTTCTTCTTTGAAGAGGTTTCACTTCTCATCCCAGAAGCTTCTTCGGTTCTTCAGAAGGCAACGGGACTTTGTTCTTCCTTGAAGAGGTTTCACTTCTCATCCCAGAAGCTTCCTCAGTTCTTCAGAAGGCAACGGGACTTTGTTCTTCCTTGAAGAGGTTTCGCTTCTCATCCCAGAAGCTTCTTCGGTTCTTCAGAAGGCAACGGGACTTTGTTCTTCCTTGAAGAGGTTTCGCTTCTCATCCCAGAAGCTTCTTCGGTTCTTCAGAAGGCAACGGGACTTTGTTCTTCTTTGAAGAGGTTTCACTTCTCATCCCAGAAGCTTCTTCGGTTCTTCAGAAGGCAACGGGACTTTGTTCTTCCTTGAAGAGGTTTCACTTCTTATCCCAGAAGCTTCCTCAGTTCTTCAGAAGGCAACGGGACTTTGTTCTTCCTTGAAGAGGTTTCGCTTCTCATCCCAGAAGCTTCTTCGGTTCTTCAGAAGGTAACGAGACTTTGTTCTTCCTTGAAGAGGTTTCGCTTCTCATCCCAGAAGCTTCTTCGGTTCTTCAGAAGGTAACGAGACTTTGTTCTTCCTTGAAGAGGTTTCACTTCTCATCCCAGAAGCTTCTTCGGTTCTTCAGAAGGTAACGAGACTTTGTTCTTCCTTGAAGAGGTTTCGCTTCTCATCCCAGAAGCTTCTTCGGTTCTTCAGAAGGTAACGAGACTTTGTTCTTCCTTGAAGAGGTTTCGCTTCTCATCCCAGAAGCTTCTTCGGTTCTTCAGAAGGTAACGAGACTTTGTTCTTCCTTGAAGAGGTTTCACTTCTCATCCCAGAAGCTTCTTCAGTTCTTCAGAAGGCAACGGGACTTTGTTCTTCCTTGAAGAGGTTTCGCTTCTCATCCCAGAAGCTTCTTCAGTTCTTCAGAAGGTAACGAGACTTTGTTCTTCCTTGAAGAGGTTTCACTTCTCATCCCAGAAGCTTCTTCGGTTCTTCAGAAGGCAACGGGACTTTGTTCTTCCTTGAAGAGGTTTCACTTCTCATCCCAGAAGCTTCTTCGGTTCTTCAGAAGGTAACGAGACTTTGTTCTTCCTTGAAGAGGTTTCACTTCTCATCCCAGAAGCTTCTTCAGTTCTTCAGAAGGCAACGGGACTTTGTTCTTCCTTGAAGAGGTTTCACTTCTCATCCCAGAAGCTTCTTCGGTTCTTCAGAAGGTAACGAGACTTTGTTCTTCCTTGAAGAGGTTTCGCTTCTCATCCCAGAAGCTTCTTCAGTTCTTCAGAAGGTAACGAGACTTTGTTCTTCCTTGAAGAGGTTTCGCTTCTCATCCCAGAAGCTTCCTCAGTTCTTCAGAAGGTAACGAGACTTTGTTCTTCCTTGAAGAGGTTTCACTTCTCATCCCAGAAGCTTCTTCGGTTCTTCAGAAGGCAACGGGACTTTGTTCTTCCTTGAAGAGGTTTCGCTTCTCATCCCAGAAGCTTCTTCGGTTCTTCAGAAGGCAACGGGACTTTGTTCTTCTTTGAAGAGGTTTCACTTCTCATCCCAGAAGATTCTTCAGTTCTTCAGAAGGCAACTGGACCGTGTTTCCTTGAAGAGGTTTCGCTTCTCACTCAAGAAGCTTCTTCAGTTCTTCAAAAGGCAACTGAACTTTTTGCTTTTTTCCGTGAAGATGTTTCGCTCCACATCAAAGGAGCTTCTTCAGTTCTGAAGCACCTTTGGGGAGTGGGGTGTTCTCTTCTATATATTGACCTGGAATTGATGAACTTATTTCTTTAAACCTTGTCTACTGTCTAGAATTCCCACTCGTGTTTGACACGCATTTTGATTATTTCTCCTTTTTCTTTTTTGGGAAACTACCATCTGCTTAGCAGATGGTAAGCATGAGGTGGGTGGGGGGACACCAGCCTTTCCCCTCCCTCCCCCAAAAAAATCCAGAGGAGGAAAGGCAGCAAAACCCTACATTCCTACACCTCTATTCATTCAATCTGCTGTTTTGCCTCGCGACTCGATTAATAAGCCATCATGCCAGCGACTTGAACGCTTATCTGGTATAAATGCATCTGTCAGCCGCATTCCACATCATCAATAAAAGCTGGCAGATTGTTTTATAATTCAATGATGGAAGCTCTTAAGCATCTTTTGGGGGGGAGGGAATAGAATTTAAAGATTGCCATTCGGCGGTTCCGGGAGGGGTCGTGCCTGCATTGACTAAAATACCGCCCGTTGGAAGTCGAAAGCTCTCCATTCTGGAATGACGCAGAGCTCAGCTTGCATCCTTAAGGCATTGTTGGATGCCAGCTTATCTAAAACAAGCCATATCTTTGGGCTTGTCCAGCCTGGTTTTCAGATCAACCCTGCCAAGACAGGAGGACCTCAAGGCAGAAGGCTGTCTCTGGCATCTGCCTGAGAACACGCTCCCCCATCGCCACCTGTCCATAGCTCTGTGGCTTTCCGAAAAGGCTTCTGGTTTCGATTCCAGGACCTCCAGCTGAAAAGAAAAATATAATAGTAATAATAAACAGGCGACCAGGAAGCCATCTGGATTATGTGGCGTGGGCTCGCGCAGTCTGGAACCTAGGGGAGTGCAGCAAATAAAGCGACTGGTGTCTGACCGTTTTCAACAGACAAAGCGCCAACCCGAAGGCCTCCGGAAAAAGACGCTACCTCTAACGAAGGGGATGGAGATGGGAGGGATAACACTGGAAATGAAATCAATCCAATAGAGAAAATTTCTCCTTGCATTACTGGGAGTGATTGTGTTGTTTGTTGTCTTTTACATGACAAGGTGAAGTGGAATAGGGTGGGGTGGGATGAGATGGAATAGAATGAATAGAATAGAATAAGGAATAGGAATAGAACAGAACAGAACAGGGATGGAATGGAATAGGAATACAAATAGGAATAGAAATAGGAATTAGAATGGAATGGGGATGGGATGGAGTGGAGGAGTGGAGTGGATTGATTGATTTATTTATTTTTTATCATCTATCATTTATTTATTTATTTATTTATTTATTTATTACATTTGTATGCCGCCCCTCTCCGTAGACTCGGGGCGGCTCACAGCAGTAATAGAAAAACAATATACAATAGAAATCTAACAATTAAAACTAAAAACCCATAATTTAAAAAAACCATGCACACAACATACCATAAGGGGCGTATATAAGTGCATTGGTGTGCCTTTCGTCCCCTGTCCAATTGTCTTTCCTTTTTTTTCACCTATCTTATATATTCTCTTCCTTTCATGTATCCTCTCCTCTAAGTTCACCTTCACCCTCTTTTTATATTATCACATGTCTGTTTTCTTCCTATGTATTTATGTATTGGACAAATGAATGAATGAATAAATAAAATAAATACATAAACAATATAGGCCTGGGGAAGTTATCTCAGTTCCCCCATGCCTGGCGACAGAGGTGGGTTTTAAGGAGCTTACAAAAGGGGAGGAGGGTGGGGGCAATTCTGATCTCTGGGGGGAGTTGGTTCCAGAGAGTCGAGGCCATCACAGAGAAGGCTCTTCCCCTGAGTCACGCCAAACGACATTGTTTAGTCGACGGGACCCGGAGAAGGCCAGCCCTGTGGGCCCTAACTGGTCACTGGGATTCGGAGTAGAATGTAGTGTAGAGTAGTGTAGAGTGGGATGGGATAGAGTAGAGTAGAGTGGACTGGACTAGAGTAGATTAGACTAGACTAGACTAGGGATGGGATGGAATGGACTAGAGTGGACTGGACTGGATTATACTAGATTAGACTAGACAAAATTATGGATGGGATGGACTAGACTAGACTAGACTAGACTATTCTATTCTAGATTAGAGTAGGGATGGACTGGACTAGACTAGATTAGACTAGATTAGGGATGGAATAGAATGGACTGTATTAGAATAGAATAGGGATGGATTGGACTGGATTAGACTAGGGATGGGATGGAATGAAATGTAGTACGGTAGGGTAGGGTAGAGTAGAACATGACGGAACAGAAGAATGAAGAATGGAATGGAACAGCTATATAAAATAAAACACTTTATAACATAAGATGTTATAAAACTCCACAAGCCTTAAAGCTGCCAAGTTGGGAGACCCCGACCCTATATCAGTCCAAGCAAATGGTTTGTTTGTTTGTTTGTTTATTGGATTTGTATGCCGCCCCTCTCCGCAGACTCGGGGCGACTAACAACAGTAATAAAACAGTATATAACAATAATCCAATACTAAAAACAGTTAAAAACCCATTATATAAATACCAATCATACATACAGACATACCATGCATAAAATTGTAAAGGCCTAGGGGGAAAGTATATCTCAGTTCCCCCATGCCTGGTGGCAGAGGTGGGTTTTAAGCAGCTTATGAAAGGCAAGGAGGGTGGGGGCAATTCTAATCTCTGGGGGGAGTTGGATCCAGAGGGCCGGGGACGCCACAGAGAAGGCTCTTCCCCTGGGTCCCGCCAAGCGACATTGGTTGACGGGACCCGGAGAAGACCCACTGTGTGGGACATAACTGGTCGCTGAGATTCGTGCAGCAGAAGGAGGTCCCTGAGATAATCTGGTCCGGTGCCATGAAGGGCTTTATAGGTCATAACCAACACTTTGAATTGTGACCGGAAACTGATCGGCAACCAATGCAGACTGCGGAGTGTTGGAGTAACATGGGCATATTTAGGGAAGCCCATGATTGCTCTCGCAGCTGCATTCTGCACGATCTGAAGTTTCCGAACACTTTTCAAAGGTAGCCCCATGTAGAGAGCGTTACAGTAGTCGAGCCTCAAAGTGATGAGGGCATGAGCAACCAATGCAGACTGCAGTCTCTTCCCGAAATCCCCCAGTGATGGACATCTATAACAATCTGGGCCCTTCACTCAACCCATGAATTACATTACCAAGGAGCTGAACATTTGTGCGATGCTTTCATTTCCACCTAATCAGAAATATTTTCCCGACAACTCCCCCGCAACAACACCTCAGGTTGTTTATTATTTGATTAATCACGAAGCGCCCAGCTTTTAATTTCCAGGGGCGTAAAAAAAAAAAAAGGTTGGATATTTTAATACCTGATCTCTTCGGGTAGCAATTTGCATTTTCAGGTGGAGATATTTAAAGGGCAACTCTGGGTGGCATTTTCTCCCGTGGCTCCTGTGCCGTTCTGTGCATTGGGTGGCATGAATCGTAAGTGCCACGTTTCCTGGGTTGCAGTTTGTTTGGTTTTTTAAAAAAAAAATCAGCCCAGCTGATGAAAATCCCCCGCCGTTTTTATTCCATCTCAAGAGCCTGGTCACAAACCTAGTTTCATTTTCCCCAAATCGTTCCTTTCTGGGATTCTAGGTTGGAGTCATTAAAATATTGCTCTTCTTAGAGATTTTGTTTTCCCCCAGGGCTTTTAACTGGGGGGGGGGGGGAAGAGCAGGTGGGAGGGGGGGAGCAATTTCCACGGCGCTATTTAAATTAATTAGGTCAAAATTTTGCAGGGGAAGAAAAAGTTCTCCCTGCTAAACACCCCCCCCCCCCCTTCCCTGATTTCCTTGGCAATTACGGAGCCTTGGTTCATTAGCGGTTTTCATTAGTAATTGAACTTTTTTACTTTTTTCAAAACTAGGATCCTGCAGAGTTCCAGACAGTCACTTATCTGAAATGGTAGAGGTTCACCTGCTTGAGCAGGGGGGCTGGACTAGAAGACCTCCAAGAACCCTTCCAGATTCTATTCTATTCCTCTTCCATTTATTTCTATTCTATTTATTTAATTTGTATGCCGCCCCTCTCCGTAGACTCGGGGCGGCTCACAGCAGTAATAGAAAAACAATATACAATAGAAATCTAATGATTAAAACTAAAAACCCATAACTTTAAAAAAAAACATGCACACAACATGCCATAAGGGGCGTACATCTGCGGAGAGGGGCGGCATACAAATCTAAATAAACAAACTATTCCATTGCAAGTTTTTTTTCTATTCTATTCTACTCTACTCCTATTCTATTCCATTTATTTTTATTCTATTCCAATCTACTATTCTATTCCATTCCAATTATTTCTATTCTATTCTGTTCCATTTATTTTTAATCTATTCTGTTCTAATCTACTCTATTCTACTCCTGTTCTATTCCATTCTGTTCTATTCTATGCTATTCCATTCCATTTATTTTTATTATATTCTACTCCTATTCTATTCTATTCCAATCTACTATTCTATTCCATTCCAATTATTTCTATTCTATTCGATTCCATTTATTTTTAATCTATTCTGTTCTAATCTACTCTATTCTACTCCTGTTCTATTCCATTCTGTTCTGTTCTATGCTATTCCATTCCATTTATTTTTATTCTGTTCTACTCTACTCCTATTCTATTCCCATTCCATTTATTTTTACTCTATTCTATTCTACTATTTTATTCTATCCCATTCCAATTATTTCTATTCTATTCCTATCCCATTCCATTTATTTCTATTCTATTCTACTCTATTCTACTATTCTATTCTATTCCTATTCCATGCCCACCCACCCCAAAAAAGGAAATGCACAAAAGAATAGAGGGGGCAGAAATCACAATTATCAAAGCAAAAAGAGCGGGCTTTGCTATATATAGCCATGCAGATGTTTCAGGTGTTGGGAACGGCGCTCACAAAAGGAGGAGGGATCGGTGCAATTAATTCTGAAAGGTGTAAATTGATAGCAATTTCTGATTAGCTCCAAGTGTCTATAATTTAGTGATGGGAGTAACATCAATCTGACGCCTCTGGTAAGACAGGAATTTTAACGTGGGTCTAAAATTAAACTTCAGTTCTATGCAGGCACGGGCGCCTCCAAGCGAGATTTTGCTTCTGCGCATGAGCAGGAACGAAATCTTGCGAGGATGCACAGCTGTGCAAGATTTATGTGATTTTTGTTTTGCTTTCGTGCATACATAGATATTACTTTATTGTTGTTGTTGTTGTTTAGATTTCTATGCCAACCTTCTCCTGAGATTCAGAAGAATATCTATCTATCTATCTATCTATCTATCTATCTATCTATCTATCTATCTATCTATCTATCTATCTATCATCTATCTATCTAATCTCTTATTTATCTCTATCTACCTACCTACCTACCTACCTATCATCTATCTATCTATCTATCTATCTATCTACCTATCTACCTATCATCTATCTATCTATCTATCTACCTACCTACCTGCCTACCTATCTCCTGGATGCAAAACCATACCTCAAAAGTTGGCACCCCCCAAAGCTAGAGCAAACATTTCTCCCAACCATTAGAATCTTTTAGGTTTGAGGTGACTTTGGAGTATTTATGAAGGAATAAAAATAACGTGATAAAATGTAGATTTTGAGAAGACATTCAAGGTGGACCATGGTAATTTCAGGCAAATAACAACAACACATGCACACACAACTTTTTTTAAAACAAAGAGATCCATTTATTGAACTGGAGACGTGGACCTTAACATCTTGTTCCTGAAATCAATTTCCTTGTCTCATACTTTACTACGTACAAATTCAGCCGGAGCATAAATCCATCCCGCTGTACACACACACACACTTTTATATATGGCTTGTACCGTATAAAATGGAGCTGGGATCCAACTGTCCAGATGTAATAAGCCAGAATGGTGAGAGATTTTTTTATGGGGCAATAATTTATTCCCTGCAGGGGCCAAACCTTTGCTTCGTGACTGGAAGTTGAAGGCCAACTCTGGATCTATTTATCTAGAAGTTCTCATTTTTCAGGTGTTTTTTTTAACTATTTATCTTTCTAGTTCTTAGTAATCTCTGGAGAGAATCCACCTCATTGATAGCTAAGGTGGGACTTTTAATGTTTCAAGAAGTGCCCATGTTCTTATATTTCTATCTCCAATAGATCAAAATCTCAAAGAGATGGTTGACATGGGAGCCGACAGATGTCGCTGACGGTCCCACTAAGTGAAGCCAAGGTCGAAATGATGGGACCTATGGTCCAACAGCTATAAGTAGACTTAATCAAGTCTACTAAATGCAACTCCAGAAACATGGACCAAGGAGAACCATCTCTATATATTATCAAATTTGCTGCTGAACTCAGTTGTTCTCCTCTCCCCAAAAAACCCACATCCTGCCATTTTCATGAAAAAAAGAAATCCCCCCCCAGAATTAGCTTTCTACAATTTCCTTGGCTGTCTGAAAAATCCAAACCAAATACCCAGTTATCATTTTAATTATTCTGGCTTTAGTATTTCTGCTGGCACTAATTCCCTAGAGGGGTCTACAGAAAAATTAAGACATTTTCTTGCTTAGGATGGTTTAATCTAACTATGTTCCTCTAAGGGCTGTTTCACTTGTTATTTTTTTTCCTAATAGGAAAGAAAGTTATCAGTCTGGGATGGAGAAGATAGGACAGCAATAAAATAAATATTATGGAAGTGGGTTGAGACTCTGAGAAACATCCAAGTTGGTCAGGACAGAAGTCTATCTAGCTCAGCCACCAGTTTTCCATCGGTGTTGGTGCACAGGCCTATAAATACATCTTTTAAATTACCTTAAAAGAAGGTACCGTAAAAACTACCATAAAAGAAGTTCAGGACAATCTCTAAAATGGTAGGTATACAAGTCTGTTGCCACAGCAAACAAGAGATATATCACAGAAAACCAACACATTCTAAAATAGTCTACAGGAATGGTTCAGATGCAAGAATGCTTGAAAGGAATATTATAGAACAAAATACTGCATTTTTAAAAAAAATGAAAATCACACTTTGAATTATGAGGACAATAGGAGGTGGTCATCAGAGAGGGACCTGGGTTTCTGCTTAAGGTTCTGGAGGAGTTCAGTTCCTGATTTAGGATAGAATAGAACAGAATAGGAGTAGAATAGAGTAGAATAGAATAGAGTGGGGAATTAGAATAGAATAGAATGGATAGAATAGAGTAAGGAATAGAATAGAATAAGGAATAGAATAGAATAGAATAGGAGTAGAACATAAGAACATAAGAAGAGCCATGCTGAATCAGACCCAAGCCCATCGAGTCCAGCATTCTGTGTCACACAGTGGCCCACCAATTGTCCATGGGGATCTTGAGGAGAAAGAAAAGGCAAAACCTTCCCTTTCCTTTGATCCCCAACAAATGATAGCCAAGGGAATCCTGCCTGCCTCAACCAACAGAGGCGGAACATTGACATCTGGTGTAGATGTACTCTACTCTACTTACTGTACTCCAAGTACACTTGGAATAGAATAGAATAAAATAGAGAGTGGAATTAGAATAGAATAGAATGGATAGAACAGAACAGAACATAACAGAATAGGAATGTTTAACATAGCTTCCAAATTTCAATCATACCGTTGGGAAACCGTCGGGAGTTCTGGGTCTTCTCAAAGGAGGACATCTAAAGCTCAACTGGGATCTATTCTCCCATTTCACATGGAGAGGAGCTTTAAAGATGGACCTGGTGAACTTGATGGCTACTTTTCGGGTCCAATGGGAATGCGAGTGGGAGAACTTTAACAAAGTTGCACATTGTCCAAGCAGGAGATGCAGATGAAAGCAATTTAGGTGCAGCTGCTCTGTGACCCAAAAAGGGGGGAAGCAGAAGGTCTCCTGTAGTTTAGAGGGATGGGGGCGGGGGAAGAAGTCCCACTTACAATCCAGTGAAAGAGCACCTCCAAAATAAACATCTCCCTGCTCACCACATTCTACAGGTAAACTTTGCAAATGTGGGCTGGGAGTAGCCGAACTGTTTGTAGTTTAAGTGGCCCCAAGTCACTCCTCCACCCGAGCACAGAAGGAAAGATGAAAAATTCTCCAGTTATGGGATGGAAGGGGGTGGAGGGGACGAGAGCAATTTGTTGTGTGCAAACCAACATCTCCATATTTATTTATTTATTTATTTTCATTTCGGGGTCCACTCAGGTGGCTGGAGCGATGGAGGTCAGAACTCTGTACCGTATTTTTTGGAGTTTAAGACTTGGGGGAGGAAAATAGGAGAGAAAAATCTTCCTACTAGGTATTCATCTGGCTAGCATCCTTAGTCTGGTCAGCTTCAGCACATTACAGTGGTACCTCGGTTCTCGACCACAATTCGTTCTGGAAGTGTGGTCGAGAACCGATTTGGTTGAGAACTGAAACAATTTAAGATAAATTCCCCTGCTCAGTTGTCTCTCCCTCTAGCTTGCCTGCTTCTGTCTCCATGTGTGTCTCTCTCTCTCTGTGTAGATTGCCGGCTTCCAGCTTCAGTTCTCTCGATCGCCCGCTTTTGTCCCTGGCTCTCTCTCTCTGTGTGTAGTTTGCCGGCTTCTGTCTTCAGCTCTCTCGAGTGTTCGAGTTCCAAATATTTGTTCGGATTTCAGGGCAAAAGTTTCTTGAATTTCCTGGTTGAATACTGATTTCTTCGAACTGAGAAGCGTTCGAAAACCGAGGTACCACTGTATTTTATCCTCTGATTAGGGTTGGGAAAAAAAGCTTCTTCGGAGGGAGCAGCAATGAAAACAAGCCTGCAAAGACTTAGGGATGGAAAAAAGCTTCGTAGGGAGTAGCAATGAAAAAATCTTGTAAGCCGGGAAGTTCGTTAACACCTTGTTAGGGGCAGGGAAAAAAGCTTCGGAAAAGCTACATTCAGAGTATAAGACGCACCAAATTTTCAGCTTCTTTTTGGGTGGGGGGGAAGGTGCGTCTTATACTCTGAAAAACATGGTGGTCATTTTCATCCAAGATGTTCAAGCAAAGAACTTCTCAATGCTTGTATTCTGTACATGAGTGTCTATGTTCCCACGTTCCCACCTCTGAGCTTTTCCGCATTCCAAAAGCTCCGCCTGCCTACATTAACTTGGCCTTCACTGATATTTTTGACAGCAGATTCGTCTTCGTGCCGCTGATAAGGAAAGCAGCCACCCTTTTCATGGAGCAAAGCCAAGCACCGAGGTCGGCCCAGGCAGAGAAAAGCTGGGGAAGAGAAAAAATTATTGGTATCCAATTTGCCATCCTCAAGACTTGAGTGTTGCGGTCTGGATCTGCAGAAGACATCCGGAGGCACAGGGTGGAAAAAAAATGTAAGGAATGTTAAGGCCTTGGAGGGAAAGAAGTACTCGAAAGGACCAGCTCGGCAAATGAAAATGGTCTTTATTGTAGGCCTCCGGAGCCTTCGCTTAAACCCTCTTCTTGATGAGGCTGGAAGGGGTGGCTTTGTTGTCCGATGGCTGAACCTGGGGAATAAAACAAAGGTTTTGGCATTAATGGGGCTATCACAGCAACCGCAAAATAACCTCTTTCTCCCCTGTTGTGGGACTTCCATTCCATTCCACTCCACTCCACTCTATTATTTCTATTCTATTTTGAATCCATTTCTTATTCTATTCTGTTCTATTCTATTCTATTCCATTCCATTCTACTTCACCCCGCTGCACTCCACTTCCTTCTATTATTCTATTCTATTTTGAATCCATTTATACTTCTATTCCATTCCATCTTCTATTCCCTTCCTCTTCTCTTCATCGAAACATAGAAACATAAAAGACTGACGGCAGAAAAAGACCTCATGGTCCGTCTAGTCTGCCCTTATACTATTTTCTGTATTTTATCTTAGGATGGGCATATGTTTATCCCAGGCATGTTTAAATTCAGTTACTGTGGATTTATCTACCACGTCTGCTGGAAGTTTGTTCCAAGGATCTACTACTCTTTCAGTAAAATAATATTTTCTCATGTTGCTTTTGATCTTTCCCCAAATAACTTCAGATTGTGTCCCCTTGTTCTTGTGTTCACTTTCCTATTAAAAACACTTCCCTCCTGGACCTTATTTAACCCTTTAATATATTTAAATGTTTCGATCACGTTCCCCCTTTTCCTTCTGTCCTCCAGACTATACAGATTGAGTTCATTAAGTCTTTCCTGATACGTTTTATGCTTAAGACCTTCCACCATTCTTGTAGCCCGTCTTTGGACCCATTCAATTTTGTCAATATCTTTTTGTAGGTGAGGTCTCCAGAACTGAACACAGTATTCCAAATGTGGTCTCACCAGCACTCTATATAGCGGGATCATAATCTCCCTCTTCCTGCTTGTTATACCTCTATTAAGGTATAACAAGCATAATCTCCCTCTTCCTGCTTGTTATACCTCTTCCTGCTTGTTATACCTCTATTAATAGAATACTTTCTATTCTATTTTGAATCCATTTGTATTTTTATTATTTCTATTTCATCCCATTCCTTCTCCTATCCTATCCTATCCCATTCCATTCCACTTGTATTTCTTTGACCGTCCCCAAACAAAGAATGGCTACCCCAATCAGAACTGGTGAGCAAATACTCTGTAGAAAAACAGCAGCAGAAAGGCCAAAAAAAAAAAAAGGCATTTCCTTTCCTGCTACGCTAGATTTCTAAGCTCTGGTCTTTCCAGACTGCTAGACTTTTGAGAAGTCTACTCCGATGGCCTCTCTTCCCACCCAGTCTTCTCTTCTTGCCAGAATTGATGATTGGACTTATGGGGAGAAAGACCCTTAAGGCTGGATGGCCACCCAAGAAGGAAGCAGAAGGAGGAGAACGTAGACTTGGAAGACTCATCCAGTCTACCATTGGTCACTGTTATGGACCAATCAGAAAGCCCAACCAGAACACGGCTGAACGTTAAAGGGATCTGTCCCTTCTCCAAGATGGGATTTGCTAATCAGTTCTTCAGATCCCAATGATCTCACACGACTTACGGAAAAGGAAGAAGGGAAGTCAAAATGAGAAGAGATGGAGGTAGATGAGTGTTTCTACTTACTTCAAGGTTTCCTCTGGCCTTTTTTAAGACATTGTGCGTTAACGCCACTGCAAAGAGAAAGAGAGCACAAATAAAATAATATTAATGACATTTGTTTCATTTAACAAGCTTACATAATTCTTGAAATAAGAGCCGGAGTGGCGCAGTGATTAGAGTGCAGCACTGCAGGTTACTTCACATAACTGCTAGCTGTAGTTCAGCAGTTCAAATCTCACCACCGGTTCAAGATTGACGCAGCCTGCCATCCTTCCAAGGTGGGTCAAATGACGACCCAGATTGTTGGGGGCGAGAGGCTGATTCTGTAAACCTCTTGGCTGTAAAAGCACTATAAAGTAGTATATAACTCTAAATGCTATTGCTAATCTGCTAAAATATACATATTTTAAATTAAATTATAATCTTTCATTATTGAATCATTCAATACTTCAATGAGGTCACTTCTATGGCAATCACCCTCTGTGTTATATCTTTTTAATACAAATGGAATACAGTGTTCCCTCAATTTTCGCGAGGGATGCGTTCTGAGACCGCCCGTGAAAGTTGAATTTCCACAAAGTAGAGATGCGGAAGTAAATACACTATTTTTATTATTTTTTATTTTTTTATTTATTGGATTTGTATGCCGCCCCTCTCCGTAGACTCGGGGTGGCTAACAACAGTAATAAAAAACATCATGTAAATCCAATACTAAAAACAACTAAAAAAACCCTTATTGTAAAACTAAACATCCATACAAACAAACATAGCATGCATAAATTGTAAAGGCCTAGGGGGAAAGAATATCTCAGTCCCCCCATGCCTGACGGCAGAGGTGGGTTTTAAGGAGCTTACAAAAGGCAAGGAGGGTGGGGGCAGTTCTAATCTCCGGGGGGAGTTGGTTTTTGGCTATGAACAGTATCACAAGCCTTCCCTTAACACTTTAAACCCCTAAATTACAATTTCCCATTCCCTTAGCAACCATTTAGATTATTACTCACCATGTTTATTTATTAAACTTTATTAAAAAAAATATTTATTAAAGGTGGATGAAAGTTTGGCAATGACATATGACATCATCGGGCGGGAAAAACCGTGGTATAGGGAAAAAAACCCACAAAGTATTTTTTAATTAATATTTTTGAAAAACCGTGGTATAGACTTTTCACGAAGTTCGAACATGCGAAAATCGAGGGAACGCTGTATTATTAATCGTATTTATTACTTTTAACAAGCTTATATAATTCTAATAATAATACAAATGTTTATGCTAAAATTGAAAGCTTCCGTTATTTGCTTGTTCAACTTATAATCATTATTTAGTCAATATTTCAATATGCTATTTTTATGTCAGTCACCATATTCTGCATGTCATACATTTTAATACATTTTGTATTAAAATGTGTGACACCCTGGTCCACACTGTTCACGCACATTGGTATGTTTGTAAAAAAAATGTTTTAAAGAAATCTTTAAAACAAAACAAAAGAAAGAAAAAAGAGAGCTAGTTTGGCTTGAGAAGGTTCATTTCCAGACTAGGTTTCCAGTGTCAGTCCCTGATTTACGACCAAAATTGATTGTTAATCAGTGTTGCTTCCTAAGTGGACAGTTTGATTTCACAGAAGTTTGATTTACTTGGAGTTATACTGTGTTATTTAAGTGTTCCTTTTTTTTTTTTTTTGAGCAGTGTATATTTTGCCCATTTAGCAAAGAAATCACTGGCATGGAGTCTCTTGCATGACCAGGAAGTTGGGCTAGAAGACCTCCAAGGTGCCTTCCAATTCTTGTTATTCATCAATTTTCTTTGAATACTCCAGATGCGTCTCATATAGTCCCAACTGCACATTATCTCAAGAGCTGTTCACACTAAACATCCCTTATGGCTGGTCAACTTCCTACTGCTGCCAACCTGCCTTCCGTTGAGGCCTTGTATACTGCACGAGTCAAAAAATATTTACTGACCCCTCGCATCCTGGATACAAACTGTTTCAACTCCTACCCTCAAAACGTCGCTACAGAGCACTGCCCATCAAGACAACTAGACCCAAGAACAGTTTTTCCCAAACACCATCACTCTGCTAAACAAATAATTCCCTCAACACTGTCAAATTATTTACTAAGTCTGCACTTCTAACTAGTTTTTCTCATCATTCCTATCACCCATTTCCTCCCATGTTGACTGTATGACTGTAACTTGTTGCTTATATCCTAAGATTTTTATTAATATTGCTTCATCATTGCTTATTTGACCCCTATGACAATCATTAAGTGTTGTACCACATGATTCTTGACAAATTTACTGTATATTTTATTTTATGTACAGTGAGAGCATATGCACCAAGACAAATTCCTTGTGTGTCCAATCACACTTGGCCAATAAAATTCTATTCTATTCTATTCTACTATTACTACTAGTTTTTTCCCATCATTCCTAGCACCCATTTCCTCTCACTTATGACTTATTGTAACATGTTGCTTATAAAGATTTTTATTAATATTGTTTCCCCCATTGCTTATTTGACCCCTATGACAATCATTAAGTGTTCTACCATGATTCTTGACAAATGTATATTTTCTTTTATGTACGCTGAGAGCATATGCACCAAAGACAAATTCCTTGTGTGTGCAATCACAGTTTGCCAATAAAGAATTCTATTCTATTCTATTCTTATTCCATTCCATGTTCTGTTCTGTTCTATTCTATTCTACTTGCTTCCCCAATTGATATCTAGCTTCCTACTTGGAGCCTGGGGGGGGAAAGTAGGGTTCAAAAAAGAAGGGGCATAAGGTCAGACTTGGGGTTGGTCTATTTCCGCCTTCCGAGGTCGCTTGTGAAGCTGAAAAGCAGGACAAAGAGCAGAGAAGATGGAAGACTCCCCACTCACGCTGATCTATGATGACCCTCTCCATGTTTTCTTTGAGTTGGTTGGTGGAATACAGGCGCCTGGCCATGCTGTAGAGCTTCTTCTCCTGTTCGGCCACTTTCCGACGGAGCTTGTAGACCTCAGACTTCAGATTTTCATCCTGCAGAGGAAGGAGGCAGGGTTAGTTTTCCTTCAGATGTGAGTTGTGGGCTTCCCAAAGTTTGATGGTAAAAGCAAAAGTTTCCCCCACGCAAGCGTGCAAGTCATTCTCTGCTCTAGGGGGCGCTAGTTCATCTCTATTCCAAAGCCGAAGAGCCAGCGCTGTCCGAAGACGTCTCTGTGGTCATGTGGCCGTCATGACTCAACCCTCAATTAAATGGAGCTTGAACAAAAAAGCTGTTCCACTGGTTCATTGTTCTAACCTCCTTCGTTGCTTCACTCCTTGATTAGTTTCCACCCATTGCCTCCTTTGAAAACCCGTGAAGTAGCGAATCGGTGAAAGATGAGCCGCGAAGTAGCAAGGGATTACTGTATATGTTTTTCACTGTTATCCCTTCCTTTCCACCCACTGGGATCCTAACCTGAAGGGAGTAAGCAGCTGCGTGGACCATTTTCATTGGCAAGGAGACCCTCCAGAGGAGGCTCAAGAGGCGGCTGGCTTCTTCCAGGTTCTGCTGGACCGCCTTGAAGGTGGCAGACAAAGTGCTCAGAGGGATCTGGAGAAGGAAAACAACAACAACAACAATAATGGGAGGGAGAGGATGAGAAAGGGTGTATTTTTAAATCCTGTGGGGTGGGTGGGAAGGAAGGAAGGAAGGAAAGTCAGCTTGAATTAATGGCCCAAATCCAATTTGCTACAGTTCGGGAGGGCTGATGAGCGTGAATATTGCGAGTCGGGCAAAACTAATTTATTCCCGTTTATAAAGGTAGCAAAAGTATGTATTATTATTCAAGAACGGGAAGAGGGGGTGGGTGGCGGCTGTCGGAGGAGCAGGAATGCAGGCTAATCAATAACGGTAATTAATAACGGGTTACATTTACTGGGCTCGGTGGGAAAACACACTCCCTTCCTCTCCTGGTTTGCATATCCCACGTCTCGTCATTTGAAAGTCAAATGACTCTGGACGCCACTTTGGGCGATATAGATGTTTCACCCCCCCAGCAGACCCTCTAAACGGTTCCATTTAATGGTGAGCAAGCTATCTGGAGGCGAGGCAAAATGTGTTCCTCAGCAGAGGGAAGAGAGAGACAGAGAGAGATAGAGAGAGACAGAGACACACACACACACACACAGAGAGGGAGTTTCTGGGGGGGGGGTTTGAAGAGGTTTCGCTTCTCATCCAAGAAGCTTCTCCTTTTTTAGAGCAAGAGGAGGAGGAGGAGGAAAAGGAGGAGGAGGAATGCGTGTGTGCATGTGCCAGAGTACCGAAAACCCAAAGACCAGCTGGCCAATACGCCATGCCTGTTTTTGGGCCATGGGATCATTTTTCATGCTGTTTTCTGGCCGTTTCTCAGACCATTTTCAGCCCCAGAAAACAACCTGAAAACAACCCAGAAAACAGCCAGAATGCGGTCCAGAAAATGGCTGGAAAAACAGTGTGAAAATGGACTGAAAATAGTCCAGAAAAGGCCCTGAAAAAGCCAGAAAAAACGGACCAGAAAAGAGCTTGAAAACAGCCTAGAAAATGGCCTGGAAAACTGCCTGAAAACAGCCCGGAAAATGGCCTGAAAAACAACTGAAAAACAGCCCAGAAATGGCCTGAAAACAACCCAGAAACCAGCCCCAAACCAGCCCAAAATACAACCCGAAAACAGCCCAGAAAATAACCTGAAAATAGCCCAGAAAATGGCCTGGAAATGGCCCAAAACATAGCCAGAAAACAGCCCAGAAAATGGCCCACAAAACAACCTGAAAACAGCCTGGGAAATGGCTTGAAAAACAGCCAGAAAACAGCCTGAAAATGGCCAGAAAAACTGCCTGAAAGGGGCCCGGAAAAGGCCCCCCAAATGGCCTGGATTTGGGGGGGGTTTCCAGGACTCCAGTGGCTGCAAAGACCAGCACACATGTCCATAGAGAGGGTTCTGTGTGCCACCTGTGGCACATGTGCCATAGGTTCTCCATCATAGATCTAGGCAAAGGACAGCTTATTTTATCCTTCCTCTCGATTATGGAAAACATTCCCATGGACCCCTGGTGCCTTAAACCCTAACCCCTCCATCTTCAACTCTGTGGTTCCATAATCTTGCCCACTTACTGTCACTGCAGAATCCAGACCTTCTGCCTCTTTCAGGGGAAGCTCCAGCTTATCCAGTCGCTTCCGCCCATCCGTGATCTGCTTCCGTAGACAGTTGTAATCTTCAATCAAGCCGAGAATATGTTGGCCGTTCTTGTCTGCCCAGACACAGTGACTGGGGATTGGGCAAATCTCCTTGTTGGTCAACAGGTTGCAATGGGAGGGGCTGTCCAAGGTGCTGAAACTCAACTCTGCAGAGGTATGGAAGAGGGTGTTGGGTTAGCCTACCAATTGTCAGACTGACACATACAGGTGACAATGAAAAGTCCTCCAGTATGGAGAAGTGAAGATTTTACTCACTCTTAGATTGTTAACCCACGACCCATAAATGTTCTCTACTCTACTCCTTCTCTACAGTTGAAAATAATATAGCTCCTCTGCTTCTAAAGAAGTGGTAGGGACCTTGGAGATTTTCTAGATTTCCCTCTCGGGCCCCCTTTTCTTATCTATTCCCTTGAATTCAAAATAACAGAATAACAGAGTTGGAGGACACCTTGGAGGTCTTCTAGATCAGTGTTTTTCAACCAGTGTGCCGTGGCACACTAGTGTGCGGTGAGACATGGTCAGGTGTGCCGCGAAGCTCAGAGAGAGAAAGGAAACAAGAGAGAGAGAAAGAGAGAGAGAGAGAGAAAGAAAGAAAACAAGAGAGAAAGAAAGAGAGAGAGAGAAAGAAAGAGGGAGAGAAAGAGAGAAAGCAAGAGAGAGAAAGAGAGAAAGAAAGAGAGAAAGAGAAAGCAAGAAAGAGACAGAGAGAAAAAGAAAACAAGAGAAAGAAAGAAAGAGAGAAAGCAAGAGAGAGAAAGAACAAGAGAGAGAAAGAAAGCAAGAGAGAGAGAAAGAAAGAGAGAGAGAGGGAGGGATGGTGGGAGAGAGAAAGACATAGAGGGAGGGAGGGAGAAAGAGAGCAAAAAAGAGAGGAAGGAAGAGATAAAGAAAGAGGGATGGAGAGAGAGAAAAAAGAAGGGAGAGAAAGAGGGAGGGAGAGAGAAATAGAGCGAAAGGAAGGAAGAGAGAGAGAAAAAATTTGTCCAAACTTTTTTTAGCCGCCCCCCCCCCCCCCCCCAAATGTGCCCCAGGGTTTTGTAAATGTAAAAAATGTGCCATGGCTCAAAAAAAAGGTTGAAAATCACTGTTCTAGATAATTTCAGACAAACGGTGATCCAATCTCTTCTTGAAAAACTCCAGCTATGGAGCACCCACAATTTCCGAAGGCAAGCCGTTCCACTGATTGTTCTAATTGTCAGGAAACGTCTCCTTAGTTCTCAGTTGCTTCTCTCCTAGATCAATTTCCATCCATTGCTTCTTGTAATGCCTTCGGGTGAACAAGAAGTCCAACCGGGGCAACTCCATTACAGAGATCAAAGGCTTTCTC